>NW_026969895.1:0-22272 GCF_028390025.1 Pseudophryne corroboree
TAACAAATTTGCTGCATCTGGGAATTACAGCATCTTAATATTTCTTTTTACAGAGGGTTCAGCAAATTAAATTATTTAGTGAAATACTGTAATCATAACAGTTACAGGGATATTGTAGGTAGATTTATTGTCAGTGGATAAATGTAAAAATTAAACCCTTAGGCATAGTTCCCAAATGCTGTCATTGCAATCCAGATTTTAAGGATATCATGCTTGAGCACGGGTGACTTAATTAGAACTTCGGTCAATGTGAATTAACCATTGGACTCAACCATGGTTATCCTTAAAACCCAGGGGTCTATTTAAGATCGATCTTAATCGATGTTGGGCTTCCAGGTTGAAAAAAAAACACACATTTACTAACATTTTAAAATTTATATAAAAAATCATCTGTTCGTAAATGCAGTGCACATGGTTTTGCCCAACTGCTAACAAAAATCCTGCTGCGATCAACTCAGAATTACCCCCCATGGCCCTCATTCCGAGTTGTTCGCTCGCAAGCTGCTTTTAGCAGCATTGCACACGCTAAGCCGCCGCCTACTGGGAGTGAATCTTAGCATCTTAAAATTGCGAACGAAAGATTTGCACTATTGCGATAAGACATCTCTGTGCAGTTTCTGAGTAGCTCGAGACTTACTCTGCCAGTGCGATCAGTTCAGTGCTTGTCGTTCCTGGTTTGACGTCACAAACACACCCAGCGTTCGCCCAGACACTCCTCCGTTTCTCCAGCCATTACCGCGTTTTTCCCAGAAACGGTAGCATTTTTTCCCACACGCCCCTAAAACGGTCTGTTTCCGCCCAGAAACACCCACTTCCTGTCAATCACATTACGATCACCAGAACGATGAAAAAACCGTGAGTAATATTCCTAACTGCATAGCAAATTTACTTGGCGCAGTCGCAGTGCGAACATTGCGCATGCGCATTAAGCGGAAAATCGCTGCGATGCGAAGAAAATTACCGAGCGAACAACTCGGAATGACCACCTATGTGCACTGCAGGGAAGGCAGATTTAACATGTGCAGAGAGAGTTAGATTTGGGTGTGGTGTGTTCAATCTGCAATCTAATTTGCAGTGTAAAAATAAAGCAGTCAGTATTTACCCTGCACAGAAACAAAATAACTCACCCAAATCTAACTCTTTCTGCACATGTTATATCTGCCTCCCCTGCAGTACACATGGTTTTGCCCAACTGCTAACAAAATTCCTGCTGCGATCAACTTGGAATTACCCCCATCGAATTACCCCCATTTTCACACTGCTCGTGTATATAAGACATAGGGCCTAATTCAGTTTGGATCGTAATACGCGTTCCAACCGCAAAAACTATGAAGAGGATTGGGGCATATACGCAGGGTCCATCCTGTGCGTGTGCCTACATTTTCTCCGGGTGCCCCGCAGAAAATGCGAATGCCTCTGCCTGTCAATCAGTAGAGGGCGTACCTTCGCAGGTATATCGCGATCATGAGCCATGTCTCCCATTTTTGTCATTATAGGTGCTCTGTGAGCTGCTGGCCATGCCCCAGCCCCTCTGTCTCCCGTGAATAGACATTGAGGCTTATTCAGACCAGATCGCTTCAATTTATTTTCACCCAACGGGCAATCAGGTCTGCACTGCACAAGCGTATGCGCCACAATGCGTAAGTGCGACGGTCCGGAGATCACAAGAAGATTGACAAGAAGAGGGTGTTTGTGTGGGTTGCAACTGAATGTTTCTAGGGAGTGTCCGGAAAAACACTGGAGGGACCCGGCGTTTTGTGGGAGGATTTGTGACGTCACCTCAATGGCTGAGTAAGTGCTGAGCTGTGCAGCTCTTGTGCACATGTGATCACACACCTGCACAGCAAATTTTCCCTTCCGCTGTAGGCGGCAACTACCTGATTACAGGGATGCAAAAAACACACCCTAGCGATCAGGTCTGAATTACCCACAATGTGCATATTTGCAGAGCAAAAAGCTACAGGGAGCCTTCCACCCCCCCCCCCCCTTCCCCATGACTATGGGACACTGCGGCCCCCACAGGGGGGGGGGTTGTTAGCTGGACATTCCCAAAAAAAGTGACTGTCCTGCAAAAATTGGTATAGTTGGGAGGTATGTTCAAATACATTTATTGTTTTGCATGCGGGGTAAATACTGGCTTCTTTGACATTTAGCCACAAATGCTGCACAGCTGAATTACAGTATTACACTGCAATTAACAGTTATGCTAGGACATTCCCCCTCCCAAATCTACCTCTCTCTGCATGTTACATCTGTCCCACAGTGGCGTGCGGTGAGGTCAGTGGCTAGTGAGGCACTACAGCCATAATTTCCGCCGAATCCTGCCGATGACCCTTAGCCAATGCCCGCTACTGCCTCTGAGCCGATACCCGCTGCCACCGTCAATGGCTTACAAACTCTCCCACAATCAACTGACCCAGCCCTCCACCACTAATTTCTATCTCAGTCCGATGCCGCCAATGCCCGCTGCCTGCCTGCTCATTGTTCTTGTTATATATTATACATTTTTAAAGAAAAAAAAATGAGTGTTTGGGACTGGGAAGGGTGAGGGAGGAGGACATGAATGCACTTTTGTTGTCCAGGGCTTCCATTAACTTAAAGGAGAAGGGTCTGAATGGGTTAAAAAAAATGCGTGAGGTCCCCCCTCCTTAGTATAACCAGCCTCGGGCTCTTTGAGCTGGTCCTGGTTATTTAAATACTGGGGGGAAAATTGGACAGGGGTTCCCCGTATTTAGACAACCAGCACCGGGCTCTTAGAACGGTCCAGGTTCCAAAAATACGTGGGACAAAAGATGTAGGGGTCCCCCATATTTTTAAAACCAGCACCGGGCTCCACTAGCCAGAGAGATAATGCCACAGACGGGGGACACTTTTATGTAGGTCCCTGCGGCCCTGGCATTACCCCTCCAACTAGTCACCCCTGGCCGGGGTTCCCTGGAGGAGTGGGGACCCCTTAAATCAAGAGGTTCCTCCCCTCGAGGCACCCAAGGGCCAGAGGTGAAGCCCGAGGCTGTCCCCAGCACCCCTGGGTGGTGGGTGCCGGGCTGATAGCCATGTGTGTAAAAAAAGAATATTGTTTTTGTTGTTGTGGAACTACAAGGCCCAGCAAGCCTCCCCCGCTTGCTGGTACTTGGAGAACCTCAAGTACCAGCAGGCGGGGAAATAACGGGCTTGCTGGTACCTGTAGTTCTACAACAACAAAAAATACCCAAATAAAAACACAAACACACACACCGTGACAGTAAAATTATTGAGACAGGCTGTAGCATGTGGGTGCATGTAACCCTATAAAAGTGATGGATTGGGTGACTATTACAATACCCACTGTTGCTGTCTGAAAAATTATGGATTTATAGATTGCTCTGCCGAGACATGTTTTTTTCTAAAATGCACCACAGGTATGGATGGATAGTATACTTGACGACACAGAGGTAGGTAGAGCAGTGGCCTACTGTACCGTACTGCTATATATTATATTATTTATTATTATTATTATTATTATCCTTTATTTATATGGCGCCACAAGGGTTCCGCAGTGCCCAATTACAGAGTACATAAACAAATAATCAAACAGGAAAACAGCAATTTACAGTTGACAACAATATAGGACAAGTACAGGGTAAATAAACATAGCTACATCAGCAGATGACACTGGAATAAGTATCAGGTGGCAGAAGACTGCTGGATTTGGTGCAGCTGAAGATTATTAAAGTAAGAAAAGAGTAAGCACATGAGGGAAGAGGGCCCTGCTCGTGAGAGCTTACATTCTAAAAGGGAGGGGTAGACAGACAGGGGTGAGACAGATGGGGTACATAGAGAGCGTGGAACAGAGGTTTAGGATGAGATTTGGCTGGGTTTGGTGAAGAAGTGGGTCTTGAGAGCCCGTTTGAAGTTTTGTAGAGAGGTGGAGAGTCTGAGGGGGAGAGATAGGGAATTCCAGAGAAGTGGTGCAGCACGTGAAAAATCTTGGAGGTAGGAGTGGGAGGAAGTAATCCGTAGGCAGGAGTCGGTGTGCATTAGCAGAGCGAAGAGGGCGGGTGGGAGTGTAAAGCGAGATAAGATCAGAGATGTAGATGGGAGAGGAGTGGGTGAGGGCTTTGTAAGCAAGTGTGAGAAGCTTGAAATGGATTCTGAAAGGGAAGGGGAGCCAGTGAAGAACTAGTAAGAGAGGAGAGGTGGACGTAGTGCGTTTGGTGAGGAAAATGAGCCGGGAAGCAGCATTGAGGATAGATTGGAGTGGAGAGAGGTATTTGTCAGGAATGCCAGTCAGGAAGAGATTACAGCAGTCCAGTCTGGAGATGACCAGTGAGTGGATAAGAGTCTTAGTAGCATCCTGGGTCAGAAAGGGTCTGATCCTGGAAATATTTTTTAGATGAAAACGGCAGGTTTGTGAGAGGTGCTGAATGTGTGGTTTGAAGGAGAGGGAGGAGTCAAGGATTACTCCAAGACAGCGCACTTGGGGGGTAGAGGAGATAGTAGTGCCATCAATAGATAATGAGATTGTAGGAGGTGAGGTTATGCGGGAGGGAGGTAGGATGATCAGCTCGGTCTTAGACATGTTAAGTTTAAGAAAGCGCTGGGACATCCAGGAAGAGATAGCAGAGAGACAGTTGGAGATACGAGTGAGGAGAGTAGGGGAGAGGTCTGGAGAGGAAAGATAGATTTGAGTGTCATCAGCATAGAGATGATATTGGAAACCAAAAGAACTAATGAGCTTACCTAGTGAGGACGTATAGAGAGAAAAGAGAAGAGGACCAAGGACAGAACCTTGGGGTACCCCTACAGTTAGTGGAAGTGAGGGGGAGGTGGAGTCATGAGAGGAGACAGAGAATGAACGGTCAGAAAGTTAGGACGACAACCAAGAGAGGGCTGTGTTACGCAGACCAATGGAGTGAAGGATTTGCAGTAGGAGAGGATGGTCCACAGTGTCAAAAGCAGCAGAGAGATCAAGTAGAATAAGTAGAGAGTAGTGTCCCTTAGATTTAGCAGCATGGAGGTCATTGCATACTTTTGTAAGGGCAGTTTCAGTGG
The DNA here is from genome assembly GCF_028390025.1 of Pseudophryne corroboree. Lineage (NCBI taxonomy): Eukaryota > Metazoa > Chordata > Amphibia > Anura > Myobatrachidae > Pseudophryne > Pseudophryne corroboree. The sequence continues at coordinate 5,032 of NW_026969895.1, forward strand.
AGTGGAGAGGACGGAAGCCAGACTGGAATGGGTCAAGCAGTGAGTGTGAGGAAAGAAAGGAAGTAAGGCGGTTGTAGACAATACGCTCAAGGAGTTTGGAGGCAAAAGGGAGGAGAGAGATGGGTCGGTAGTTGGAGAGAGTGTTTGGATCAAGGGTAGGTTTTTTAAGAATAGGAGAGATGAGAGCGTGCTTGAAGGCAGAGGGGACAGTGCCTGATGAGAGGGAGAGATTGAGAAGGTGGGAAAGATGGGAAAAAGCAGAAGAAGAGAGGTGGCAAAGGAGGTGGGAGGGGATTGGGTCAAGTGGGGAGGTGGTGAGGGGACAGGAACGAATGAGGGCCATGACTTCCTCTCCAGATGCATGGGAGAAAGATGACAGAGTTGGTGCGAGGGATGGGGAGGGTTGGTAAGGGTTGGGAGAAGGCTGGTTACTGATAGTCTGGTGTGATGTGATGTCCTGACGTATGGAGTCAATTTTGGATGTGAAGTAAGTGGCAAAGTCAAGAGCAGAGAGTGAGGAAGGGAGACGAGGTGGAGGTGGGCAGAGGAGTGAGTTGAGAGTGGCAAAGAGGCGCCGGGGGTTGGAAGACTGGGAGGAGATGAGGTTCTTGAAGTATGACTGTTTAGCAAGAGAAAGGGCAGCACTGAAGGATGAGAGCATAAGTTTGAAATGGAGGAAGTCTGCCTTAGAGCGTGATTTCCTCCAGTGTCGCTCAGCCGTACGTGAGCATTTTTGCAGATATCTGGTGCATTTGGTGTGCCAGGGTTGAGGTGTTAATTTGTGAGGGTGAATAGTGGTTGGTGGAGCAACAGAGTCAAGAGCAGAAGTAAGGGAAGCATTGTATGTGGAAGTGGCTTGTTCAGGGCATGAGAGAGAGAGAATAGGAGAGAGAAGTGAGTCAAACAGGGAGGAAAGGAATGTGGTGTCAATAGCTTCAATGTTACGCTTAGTGATGGTAGCCTTAGGAGGTAGAGATGGGGAAGTCGAGAGAGATAGGTTGAAGGAGAGCAGGTGGTGGTCAGAGAGGGGAAATGGGGAGTTGGAAAAATCAGAAATATCACAGCGGTGAGTGAAGACCAGATCCAGTGAGCTCCCATTCACATGGGAGGGTGAGGAGGTCCACTGGGAGAGACCAAGTGAAGAGGTGAGGTTAAGGAGTTTAGAGGCAGGGGATTGTGTGGGGATGTCAATAGGGATGTTGAAATCGCCTAGGATAATGGTGGGAATGTCAGAAGAGAGGAAGTGAGGAAGCCAGGAAGCAAAGTTGTCGATTAATTTGGAAGCAGTGCCAGGGGGGCGGTAAATGACAGCTACTCTAAGATAAACTGGTTGGAAGAGGCATATGGCGTGGACCTCAAATGTAAAGAATATAAGGGATGGTTCTGGTGGTATGAGTTGGTAGGAGTAACTAGAAGGTAAAAGGACCCCAACACCACCCCCATGGCGACCCCCAGGTCGGGGTGTGTGTGTGAATGTAAGGCCCCCAGCAGAGAGAGCAGCAGCAGAAGTAGTGTCAGAGGGCGTAATCCAAGTTTCAGTAATGGCTAGTAGGTGTAGGGAGTTGGAAATGAAAAGGTCATGAGTGGGGACCAGTTTGTTATAAACAGATCTGGCATTCCAGAGGGCACAGGATAGGGGGTATGAGTTTGTGGGAGAGATGTGAATTAGATTTTCAGGGTTGCTGTAGCGATGAGGTGGGATTAACTTTGAGGGCAGGGATGATGAGAGAGTAGTGATGGTACGGGTGCCTGAGCTAGGAGGGGAAACTGCAGGAGGTGGGCAGGGAGGGAGGTCAGTGTGATGTGGATGGGGGTGTGGGGAGGTGACAGGGAAGGGAGAGAGGGAGCAGGGCTGAGTTGTGGGGTAGCAGGACCATGGGGCAGAGGTGAATGAAAGTGGGGTAACAGGAAAGGTGGGGGAAGGAAACAGAGGGATGGAGGGGAGACAGAGGAGGGGAGAGAGGAGGAGGTGGAGGAGACTAGGGGGGAAGGCTAAAGATACATTATTAGGTAGACACTTAGTGATGTGGGGAGTATAAGAAAACCTTGACATAGTGTTAAGTAGGTAAATAGGTTGAGGGAAAGTGGAAGTAGGAGAGGAGACTGTAAGGCAATCCGAGCAGAAGAATTGCAGAAATGCAGGTGAGAAAAGCTGTGTAGGCTCAAGGGGTGTAGATTTAGTATGAAATGAGTCAAAAGCGTAGATAAAGTGGGTGCAGAAAAGTATTTGGAGTGTAAGAAATGAAAGGATTGTGAGAGGTTTAAGAAGCAATGGTAATTATGTTAGATGTTTTAAGTGTTTGCAGGTAAAATTGCATTGGTGCAGCTGTGCTTAAAAAACAAAATTACAATAATACAGATACAGGCATTTGTAGGTGAAATGGATGGTTTATGAAATGTCCAAGTAAGGTAGTTCTGTGCTATGTAATCAGATGCAACAATCAGGAGGTGAGTGATCTGAGGAGTAAGTGACTCACATTTGTTATTAGTTCTTCAGTTTTCTTTGTTTTGTTAGATTGGTGTGCTTCTGTTTTCCTTCTTTTTCACTTCGATTGAACGCTGATTGAACACTGCTGTTATGTGTCAATTTTATCACGGTTTGATAAAAATGCACGCTTAGATCAATAAATGCACAGCCAAATGGCTTTGCACAGCCTACACCATTGGACTTAAGTAGAAGACTATTACAAGTGAAACCAATAATTGAAATCTGTAACCACACCCCACCCCCTCAAATGCCAGGCAATAAATTACCTTAAAAACAACAACCAGGCATTCCACAAAGACTAAACTGGGTCTATATCATTCAAAACTTTAAAAAAGTACTTCAAAATCACATACTATGCAATAATGTTTCAATTTGCATTACCCAGCAGAATTAGCTTTGCATATATAGATATAGTGCAGCAGAATATATTGGTGGTTGTAGTCAATTGTAATTACCTGTAGGTGACAAGAAGAGAAGAAACGTCAATTCACAATCGATATCAGCTGAAGATAAATTAATGCTGATTGAACACTGCTGTTATGTGTCAATTTTATCACGCTTTGATAAAAATGCATGCTTAGATCAATAAATGCACAGCCAAACGGCTTTGCACAGCCTACACCATTGGACTTAAGTAGAAGACTATTACAAGTGAAACCAATAATTGAAATCTGTAACCACACCCCACCCCCTCAAATGCCAGGCAATAAATTACCTTAAAAACAACAACCAGGCATTCCACAAAGATTAAACTGGGTCTATATCATTCAAAACTTTAAAAAAGTACTTCAAAATCACATACTATGCAATAATGTTTCAATTTGCATTACCCAGCAGAATTAGCTTTGCATATATAGATATAGTGCAGCAGAATATATTGGTGGTTGTAGTCAATTGTAATTACTCAGCAGAATTAGCTTTGCATATATAGATATAGTGCAGCAGAATATATTGGTGGTTGTAGTCAATTGTAATTACCCAGCAGAATTAGCTTTGCAAATATAGATATAGTGCAGCAGAATATATTGGTGGTTTTAGTCAGTTGTAATTACCCAGCAGAATTAGCTTTGCATATATATAGTGCAGCAGAATATATTGGTGGTTGTAGTCAAATTAAGCAGACGGGAGAAGTCAGGATAGTGCGCAAGGGCATAGAAGGGAGCGGCTCAAGAAAAGAGAAGTGGAAACAGACAGCAAACTAGGCTGGAGAGAGACCTGAGACAAAGAGATCTGAATTATACGAGAGCCGACCAGGGGAAAAACAAATTATGCAGTCAAGTTTCCCACATTTGGAAAAATCACAGGAGCAGCACACCCAGAGTGCAATGAGTGAGCCTTGCCCTGGGAGAAGCACCTTCATGATCATAGTATATCACCTGGCAGGTAAGTAGGAGTTGGGCTAGAGCTGGGGAGGGTCGCTGCTCGGGCACCCCCCTGTCAAGTGAAGGAGATCCAACTGAGGCAGCACAAGGAATCTCTCGAAAGAAGAACAAGGCTAGAGGAAGATCTGAGACAAATAAATCTGACTTTTACCAGAGCTGACCAGAGGAAAGAACAAACACAGTCCCCCACTACCACAAATAATGCAGTCGAGTTTCCCACATTTGGGGAAATCATACGGGTCAGCATACCCAGAATACAATGAATGAACCTCACCCTGGGAGAACAATCTTCATGACCATGGTATCTCCTATGCAAAATAAGTATGATTTGGGATAGGGCTTGGGAGGGCCGCTGCTCAGGCACATCTCTGTCAAGTAAAGGAGATTCAACTGAGGCAGCACAAGGGAACTCTCATCTGGGGACAACAACTGCAGGGAGAACACATATTTTCAGATGAACATGGGAGGGCAGAAGGCTACCTAATACTGAAGCACCCCCAAACAACAAACCAAATGCAACAACTAGTGCAAGCATTCCTGGGGGAAGGCCTGCAGCAGATGGATTTGCATATGGTGATGTCATCCAAGCAGTGGGTCAAAGTTGGCTTCAACCCTCGTCTGCATATGAAAAGAGAAAAGGGGCGTGCAGGGCATGGCAGCATTTTTCGGAGCTTGGATGACCCCTAGTTCGCATTAAACACCTCCACCCTCCTTCGGTGTGGGGCTCATGTTGGCTATGCCCCAGCCCCGAAGCATTCAAGCTGATTTCTTGCAGCAGCTGGGCACTGTAACAGCTCCAGAGCTGCTCTGTAAGGCAAATAAAAGGGTGTGGGACCTGCAGCACTACCTGTAGTTCGCATTGTGCGTTGGAAGGCACAAAGTAAGCAGACGGGAGAAGTCAGGATAGTGCGCAAGGGCATAGAAGGGAGCAGCTCAAGAAAAGAGAAGTGGAAACAGACAGCAAACTAGGCTGGAGAGAGACCTGAGACAAAGAGATCTGAATTATACGAGAGCCGACCAGGGGAAACACAAATTATGCAGTCAAGTTTCCCACATTTGGGGAAATCGCAGGAGCAGCACACCCAGAGTGCAATGGGTGAGCCTTGCCCTGGGAGAAGCACCTTCGTGATTATAGTATCTCGCCTGGCAGGTTAGTAGGAGTTGGGCTAGAGCTGGGGAGGGTCGCTGCTCGGGCACCCCCCTGTCAAGTGAAGGAGATCCAACTGAGGCAGCACAAGGGAACTCTCGAAATAAGAACAAGGCTAGAGGAAGATCTGAGACAAAGAAATCTGACTTTTACCAGAGCTGACATCACATCACACCAGACTATCAGTAACCAGCCTTCTCCCATCCCTTACCAACCCTCCCCATCCCTCGCACCAACTCTGTCATCTTTCTCCCATGCATCTGGAGAGGAAGTCATGGCCCTCATTCGTTCCTGTCCCCTCACCACCTCCCCACTTGACCCTATCCCCTCCCGCCTCCTCTGCCACATCTCTTCTTCTGCTTGTTCCCATCTTTCCCACCTTCTCAATCTCTCCCTCTCATCAGGCACTGTCCCCTCTGCCTTCAACCACGCTCTCATCTCTCCTATTCTTAAAAAACCTACCCTTGATCCAAACACTCTCTCCAACTACCGACCCATCTCTCTTCTCCCTTTTGCCTCCAAACTCCTTGAGCGTATTGTCTACAACCGCCTTACTTCCTTTCTTTCCTCACACTCACTGCTTGACCCATTCCAGTCTGGCTTCCGTCCTCTCCACTCCACTGAAACTGCCCTTACAAAAGTATGCAATGACCTCCATGCTGCTAAATCTAAGGGACACTACTCTCTACTTATTCTACTTGATCTCTCTGCTGCTTTTGACACTGTGGACCATCCTCTCCTACTGCAAATCCTTCACTCCATTGGTCTGCGTAACACTCCCCTCTCTTGGTTGTCGTCCTACCTTTCTGACCGTTCATTCTCTGTCTCCTCTCATGACTCCACCTCCCCCTCACTTCCACTAACTGTAGGGGTACCCCAAGGTTCTGTCCTTGGTCCTCTTCTCTCTCTATACGTCCTCACTAGGTAAGCTCATTAGTTCTTTTGGTTTCCAATATCATCTCTATGCTGATGACACTCAAATCTATCTTTCCTCTCCAGACCTCTCCCCTACTCTCCTCACTCGTATCTCCAACTGTCTCTCTGCTATCTCTTCCTGGATGTCCCAGCGCTTTCTTAAACTTAACATGTCTAAGATCGAGCTGATCATCTTCCCTCCCTCCCGCATAACCTCACCTCCTACAATCTCATTATCTATTGATGGCACTACTATCTCCTCTACCCCCCAAGTGCGCTGTCTTGGAGTAATCCTTGACTCCTCCCTCTCCTTCAAACCACACATTCAGCACCTCTTACAAACCTGCCGTTTTCATCTAAAAAATATTTCCAGGATCAGACCCTTTCTGACCCAGGATGCTACTAAGACTCTTATCCACTCACTGGTCATCTCCAGACTGGACTACTGTAATCTCCTCCTGACTGGCATTCCTGACAAATACCTCTCTCCACTCCAATATATCGTCAATGCTGCTGCCCGGCTCATTTTCCTCACCAAATGCACTACGTCCACCTCTCCTCTCTTACTAGTCCTTCCCTGGCTCCCCTTCCCTTTCAGAATCCATTTCAAGCTTCTCACACTTGCTTACAAAGCCCCTAACCACTCCTCTCCCATCTACATCTCTGATCTTATCTCGCTTTACACTCCCACCCGTCCTCTTCGCTCTGCTAATGCACGCCGACTCTCCTGCCTACGGATTACTTCCTCCCACTCCTACCTCCAAGATTTTTCACGTGCTGCACCACTTCTCTGGAATTCCCTACCTCTCCCCCTCAGACTCTCCACCTCTCTACAAAACTTCAAATGGGCTCTCAAGACCCACTTCTTCACCAAACCCAGCCAAATCTCATCCTAAACCTCTGTTCCACGCTCTCTATGTACCCCATCTGTCTCACCCCTGTCTGTCTACCCCTCCCCTTTAGAATGTAAGCTCTCACGAGCAGGGCCCTCTTCCCTCATGTGCTTACTCTTTTCTTACTTTAATAATCTTCAGCTGCACCAAATCCAGCAGTCTTCTGCCACCTGATACTTATTCCAGTGTCATCTGCTGATGTAGCTATGTTTATTTACCCTGTACTTGTCCTATATTGTCATCAACTGTAAGTTGCTGTTTTCCTGTTTGATTATTTGTTTATGTACTCTGTAATTGGGTGCTGCGGAACCCTTGTGGCGCCATATAAATAAAGGATAATAATAATAATAAATAATATAATATATAGCAGTACGGTACAGTAGGCCACTGCTCTACCTACCTCTGTGTCATCAAGTATACTATCCATCCATACCTGTGGTGCATTTTAGAAAAAAAACATATCTCGGCAGAGCAATCTATAAATCCATCATTTTTCAGACAGCAACAGTGGGTATTGTAATAGTCACCCAATCCATCACTTTTATAGGGTTACATGCATCCACATGCTACAGCCTGTCTCAATAATTTTACTGTCACGGTGTGTGTGTTTGTGTTTTTATTTGGGTATTTTTTTGTTGTTGTAGAACTACAGGTACCAGCGAGCCCGTTATTTCCCCGCCTGCTGGTACTTGAGGTTCTCCAAGTACCAGCAAGTGGGGGAGGCTTGCTGGGCCTTGTACTTCCACAACAAAAAAACAATGTTCTTTTTTTACACTTATGGCTATCAGCCCGGCACCCACCACCCAGGGGTGCTGGGGACAGCCTCGGGCTTCACCCCTGGCCCTTGGGTGCCTCGAGGGGAGGAACCTCTTGATTTAAGGGGTCCCCACTCCTCCAGGGAACCCCGGCCAGGGGTGACTAGTTGGAGGGGTAATGCCAGGGCCGCAGGGACCTACATAAAAGTGTCCCCCGTCTGTGGCATTATCTCTCTGGCTAGTGGAGCCCGGTGCTGGTTTTAAAAATATGGGGGACCCCTACATCTTTTGTCCCACGTATTTTTGGAACCAGGACCCGTCTAAGAGCCCGGTGCTGGTTGTCTAAATACGGGGAACCTCTGTCCATTTTTCCCCCCAGTATTTAAATAACCAGGACCGGCTCAAAGAGGCTGGTTATACTAAGGAGGGGGGACCTCACACATTTTTTTTTAACCCATTCAGACCCTTCTCCTTTAAGTTAATGGAAGCCCTGGACAACAAAAGTGCATTCATGTCCTCCTCCCTCACCCTTCCCAGTCCCAAACACTCATTTTTTTTTTCTTTAAAAATTTATAATATATCACAAGAACAATGAGCAGGGCATTGGCGGCATCGGACTGAGATAGAAATTAGTGGTGGAGGGCTGGGTCAGTTGATTGTGGGAGAGTTTGTAAGCCATTGGCGGTGGCAGTGGGTATCGGCTCAGAGGCAGTAGCGGGCATTGGCTAAGGGTCATCGGCAGAATTCAGCGGACATTATGGCTGTAGTGCCTCACTAGCCACTGACCTCACCGCACGCCACTGTGGGACAGATGTAACATGCAGAGAGAGGTAGATTTTGGGAGAAGGAATGTCCTAGCATAACTGTTAATTGCAGTGTAATACTGTAATTCAACTGTGCAGCATTTGTGGCTAAATGTCAAAGAAGCCAGTATTTACCCTGCATGCAAAACAATAAATGTATTTGCACATACCTCCCAACTAACCCAATTTTTGCAGGACAGTCACTTTTTTGGGAATGTCCAGCTAACCCAAACAACCCCCCCCCCCCAGTGTCCCATAGTCATGGGGAAGGGGGGGGTGGAAGGCTCCCTGTAGCTTGTTGCTCTGCAAATATGCACATTGTGGGTAATTCAGACCTGATCGCTAGGGTGTGTTTTTTGCATCCCTGTGCTCAGGTAGTTGACGCCTACAGCGGAAGGGAAAATTTGCTGTGCAGGTGTGTGATCACATGTGCACAAGAGCTGCACAGCTCAGCACTTACTCAGCCATTGAGGTGACGTCACAAATCCTCCCACAAAACGCCGGGTCCCTCCAGTGTTTTTCCGGACACTCCCTAGAAACATTCAGTTGCCACCCACACAAACACCCTCTTCTTCTCAATCTTCTTGTGATCTCCGGACCGTCGCACCTACGCATTGTGGCGCATACGCATGTGCAGTGCAGACCTGATTGCCCGCTGGGTGAAAATAAATTGAAGCGATCTGGTCTGAATAAGCCACAATGTCTATTCACGGGAGACAGAGGGGCTGGGGCATGGTCAGCAGCTCACAGAGCACCTATAATGACAAAAATGGGAGACATGGCTCATGATCGCGATATACCTGCGAAGGTACGCCCTCTACTGATTGACAGGCAGAGGCATTCGCATTTTCTGCGGGGCACCCGTAGAAAATGTAGGCACATGCACAGGATGGACCCTGCGTATATGCCCCCATCCTCTTCATAGTTTTTGCGGTTGGAACGAGCAGTGTGAAAACATCAATCGATGGGGGTAATTCCAAGTTGATCGCAGCAGGAATTTTGTTAGCAGTTGGGCAAAACCATGTGTACTGCAGGGGAGGCAGATATAACATGTGCTGAAAGAGTTAGATTTGGGTGAGTTAATTTGTTTCTGTGCATGGTAAATACTGACTGCTTTATTTTTACACTGCAAATCAGATTGCAGATTGAACACACCACACCCAAATCTAACTCTGGTGGTCATTCCGAGTTGTTCGCTCGGTAATTTTCTTCGCATCGCAGCGATTTTCCGATTATTGCGCATGCGCAATGTTCGCACTGTGACTGCGCCAAGTAAATTTGCTATACAGTTAGGAATTTTACTCACGGCATTACGAGGTTTTTTCTTCGTTCTGGTGATCGGAGTGTGATTGACAGGAAGTGGGTGTTTCTGGGCGGAAACTGGTCATTTTATGGGCATGTGGGAAAAAACGCTACCGTTTCTGGGAAAAACGCGGGAGTGGCTGGAGAAACGGAGGAGTGTCTGGGCGAACGCTGGGTGTGTTTGTGACGTCAAACCAGGAACGACAAGCACTGAACTGATCGCACTGGCAGAGTAAGTCTCGAGCTATTCAGAAACTGCACAGAGATGTCTTTTCGCAATATTGCGAATCTTTCTTTCGCAATTTTAAGATGCTAAGATTCACTCCCAGTAGGCGGCGGCTTAGCGTGTGCAATGATGCTAAAAGCAGCTTGCGAGCGATCAACTCGGAATGAGGGCCTCTCTCTGCACATGTTAAATCTGCCTTCCCTGCAGTGCACATGGGGGGTAATTCTGAGTTGATCGCAGCAGGATTTTTGTTAGCAGTTGGGCAAAACCATGTGCACTGCATTTACGAACAGATGATTTTTTATATAAATTTTAAAATGTTAGTAAATGTGTGTTTTTTTCAACCTGGAAGCCCAACATCGATTAAGATCGATCTTAAATAGACCCCTGGGTTTTAAGGATAACCATGGTTGAGTCCAATGGTTAATTCACATTGACCGAAGTTCTAATTAAGTAGTGATGTGCACCGGAAATTTTTCGGGTTTTGTGTTTTGGTTTTGGGTTCGGTTCCGCGGCCGTGTTTTGGGTTCGGACGCGTTTTGGCAAAACCTCACCGAAATTTTTTTGTCGGATTCGGGTGTGTTTTGGATTCGGGTGTTTTTTTCAAAAAACCCTAAAAAACAGCTTAAATCATAGAATTTGGGGGTCATTTTGATCCCATAGTATTATTAACCTCAATAACCATAATTTCCACTCATTTTCAGTCTTTTTTGAACACCTCACACCTCACAATATTATTTTAATTGGTATTTGGTACCGAGGACACAGTACCTCAATCAAGTCTATAGTTGGCTCTGAAATCAGCATTAAACTGGATCCACACTTAGATTATCTGTCCATTTATTTTTTCTAGTTGAAACAAAATTATGCTAATATGTGGCAGCAAATGACAATTGACCATTTGCTCCCAAACACTGGAAAACATCCAAAAATGGTCATTTAGATAAATTGGTTAAATCCATTTCATTTAGCTAATTTATCCAAACTACCTTTATTGTATCTTTGTGGGTGAATGATGTGTGGGTCAGTGTTGAGGGTGGTGGAGGAGATGGGTAATAGGCACAGCAGGGTGTGGACAGTCAAATAGTGTGCTTAGAGGTGCAGATAAATAGGGATATCTAATAATTCACCCACTATTCTATAGAATTATTAGATATCCCTATTTATCTGCATTACTCACCTAACACTCAGCATTTATCTACATGCTGATGCTATTCATAGCACTTAGCTTGCAAGTATTTTACCCATAAGGAGACACATTAGATGTTCCCTCTCTTTTCATTAAAGACGTCCCCAGCAACCATACTGTACTATACTATAACAGGAATAATTACTGTGGGGGATTATACCATTTGATCTGGAATAAAGGGAAAATATTGTGGAAAGAGTGCTGTAAGTGTATGATATGTAGAACTATTGCCAAGTTCTGACATTTGTCAAGTGAATTACTAATATACATTCAACTAATATTACATAGTGTCCAGTAATTCAGTATCAGACTAATTGATATAGTCAATTTGGATCAATAATAAAGACACAACACAGGTAGCGAACCTTGATATTAATAAATGTATTTCCATTTATTATATATGATAATTACATTATACAAACTTATTGTACTTTATTTCGTGTTTAGACAATTTTAACAAATTTATTAAAAGTTAATTTTTAAATCATCATTTGTGCGCCAGCAAAAGAGACATTCTTTTCTCTTCTCCTTTCCTGCATAACATTACTTGTCTCTGGTAGCACCCCCGAACGTCCTACAATTAATATTTAATATAACTGATGGACATTTATTGGGGCCTCTTCATACAAATATTTAGAATTTAATAGCTGGTGCAGAACACATCCCCTTCCCCCCATTACCTGTATATCTGGATTCACCAAGGAAATGCTGATGCTGACTCCAAGAAGAAAGGGAGTCTCTTCCCTATGAAGGTGAAGCCTTGTTTGGCGCCGGCCTAGTTAATTTGATCTCGGCAGCTCCCGCAGGTAAGTCAACCTTCTTGCACTATGTTCCCTCTCAACGGATAAAGACGCATCATTATCTGATGCAGTCATTTCGGCCCAATAGATATGCAAGAAGTTAAGATTCCCCTTTCTTTGCAGGTAGAGGAAGGAGAAGAGGGAAGAGGTCTGTAGCCTCTTCAAGATTGCAGGAGCAGAGATTGTCCTCTGCTTCTGCCAAATCCACTGCATGACGCTAGGGCTTTCTTGCAGGTGCCCGCACCAGTGGGGGCACGTCTAAAACTCTTCAGTCAGTTCTGGATTCATTCGGACCTGGACTCATGGGTTTTACAAATAGTGTCCCAAGGGTACAAACTGGGGTTTCAAGACGTTCCCCCTCACCGATTGTTCAAATCAGCCTTAGTCAGCAGGGAGAAGGTTTTTATTCAAGCCTCTTCGTGGTCCCGAAGCCGGACGGCTCAGTCAGACCAATCTGAAATCTGAAATCCCTCAATTTCTACCTAAAGAAATTCAATTTCAAGATGGAATCTCTCACGGTAGTGATCTCCAGTCCGGAGGAAGGAGATTTCATGGTTTTGGTAAACTTAAAGGATGCCTACTTACATGTTCCCATTTAGCCACTGCATCAAGCTACCTGAGGTTTGCAATTCAGGATTGTCATTACTAATTTCAGACGTTGCCATTTGGTCTGTCCACGGCTCCGAGGATTTTCACCAGGGTGATGGCGGAAATGATGGTTCTCCTTCGCAAACAAGGAGTCACAATTATCCCGTACTTGGATGTTCTCCTGATAAAGGCGAGATCCAGGGACCAGTTGGTGCAAAACATTGCACTCTCCCTGACAGTTCTTCAACAACATGGTTGGCTCCTAAACTTGCCAAAATCGCAGTTGGTCCCAATGACGCGGTTGTTGTTTTTGGGAGTGATACTGGACACAGAAGAGGTTTTCCTCCAGTGGAAAGGCTATGGAGATCCAGAGTCTGGTCAAACTAATTCTGAAACCAGCAAGAGTGTTAATCCATCAATGCATTCGGTTGCTGGGGAAGATGGTTGCGGCCTACGAGGCCATTCAGTTTGGCAGGTTCCATGCCAGAGTGTTCCAGTGGGACCTGTTGGACAAGTGGTCCGGATCCCACCTACACATGCACCGGAGGATAATCCTGTCTTCCAAGACCAGAATCTCACTCCATTGGTGGCTGCACAGTTCTCACCTCCTAGAGGGGCGATGGTTCGGGATCCAGGACTGGATCCTAGGGACCACGGATGCAACCCTTTCGAGGTGGGGAGCAGTCACACAGGGGGAAAACGTCCAAGGAAGATGGTCAAGTCAGGAAAGTTGTCTCCACATAAATATTCTGGAGTTAAGGGCCATTTAATAACAGCAGACACAGTACACACTGGGACGGGTGCCCAGCATCCTCTACGGACTAAGAGAAAAGGATTTACCGGTAGGTATTAAAATTCTAGTTTCTCTAATGTCCTAGAGTATGCTGGGGACTCCGTAAGGACCATGGGGATAGCAGGAGACATGGGCACTTTAAGAAAGACTCTAGTTCTGGGTGTGCACTGGCTCCTCCCTCTATGCCCCTCCTCCATACCTCAGTTTGATACTGTGCCCAGTGGAGACTGGGTGCTTTTCAGGAGCTCTCCTGAGCTTTCTGACAGAAAGTATTTTGTTAAGTTTTTAATTTTCAGGGAGCACTGCTGGCAACAGACTCCCTGCATCGAGGGACTGAGGGGAGAGAAGCAGCCCTACTCTCTGAGTTGCAAGGTCCTGCTTCTTAGGCTACTGGACACCATTAGCTCCAGAGGGATTGGTACGCAGGATCTCACCCTCGCCGTCCATCCCAGAGCCGCGCCGCCGTCCCCCTCGCAGATTCAGAAGATAGAAGCCGGGTGAGTATGAGAAGAAAAGAAGACTTCAGAGGCGGCAGAAGAGTTCATGATCTTCACTGAGGTAATGCACAGCACTGCAGCTGTGCACCATTGATCCCATACACCTCACATACTCCGGTCACTGTAAGGGTGCAGGGCGCAGGGGGGGCACCCTGGGCAGCAATATAAACCTCTTTTTGGCAAAAATATAACATATATACAGCTGGGCACTGTATATGTATGAGCCCCTGCCAATTTTACAGTTTAAGCGGGACAGAAGCCCGCAACCGAGGGGGCGGGGCTTCTCCCTCAGCACTCACCAGCGCCATTTTTTCTCCACAGCACCGCTGAGAGGAAGCTGCCCGGACTCTCCCCTGCTTATACCACGGTAGACAAGAGGGTTGAAAAGAGAGGGGGGGCACATAATTAGGCGCAAATTACATACAGCAGCGCTACTGGACAAACATTAAGTTACTGTGTTATTCCTGGGTTATATAGCGCTGGGGTGTGTGCTGGCATACTCTCTCTCTCTGTCTCTCCAATGGGCCTTGTGGGGAAACTGTCTTCAGAAAAAGCATTCCCTGTGTGTGTGGTGTGTCGGTACACGTGTGTCGACATGTCTGAGGAAGAAGGCTATATTAGAGAGGAGCAGGAGCAAATGAATGTGGTGTCTCCGCCGACACCTGATTGGATGGATATGTGGAATGTTTTAAATGCTAGTGTAAACTCATTGCACAAAAGATTAGACAAGGCTGAAGCTTTGGGACAGTCAGGGTCTCAACCCATGCCTGATCCTATGTCGCAGGGACTGTCAGGGTCTCATAAGCGCCCACTATCCCAGATTGTTGACACAGATACCGACACGGATTCTGACTCCAGTGTCGATTACGTTGATGCAAAGTTACAGCCAAAATTGGCAAAATCCATTCGATATAGGATTATGGCAATAAAAGATGTTTTGCACATCACAGAGGAACCCCCTGTCCCTGACAAGAGGGTACATATGTACAAGGGAAAGAAGCCTGAGGTAACCTTTCCCCCCTCACACGAGCTGAACGAGTTATGTGAAAAAGCTTGGGAATCTCCAGATAAAAGACTGCAGATTTCCAAAAAGATTCTTATGGCGTATCCTTTCCCATCAACGGATAGGTTACGATGGGAATCCTCCCCTAGGATGGACAAAGCATTAACACGCACAGCTACAGCTGGAAAATCAATTTTTTTACCTTATGTTCCCTCACAGCATAAGAAAGCTCCGCATTATCAAATGCAGTCCTTTCGGTCACAAAGAAACAAGAAAGTGCGAGGTGCGTCCTTTCTTGCCAGAGGTAGGGGCAGAGGAAAAAAGCTGCACAACACAGCTAGTTCCCAGGAACAGAAGTCCTCCCCGGCCTCTACAAAATCTACTGCATGTTGCTGGGGCTCCACTGGCGGAGTCCGGCCCATGTGATGTCATGCAGCCGCTCTGACCACGCCTCCTGTTTCTCCGTTGCCGACCCAATATTGAAACCCTGCCCCCGCACCGCTCCATCTCCGTCTTGGAAATGGAGTGTTGTTGACCCCCCTCGCCCCCCCCCCCCCCCTGCACCGATTGACAGGCAGAGGCGATCGCATTATCTGCAGGCGGATGCGTATGCTCTTAGCAAATTTTGCAGATGGATTGCTTATTGCGATTGCAATCCAACCTGAATCAGGCCCTATTACCTATCACAACGCACTGCGGGTAGTACAAAATGGGGTTAATATAGGAGAAAAACCCCCAGAGCCGTGCTCCTTAACTGTCCCTGGTGGCTAGTGGAGCAGCTGCCCAGTAATCAGTGTCCACGCCAGTGCGCACACGGCCCGCCCCCTACAGCCACGCTGGATCACGGTATAGTGTGGGCACAGAAGCCCCTTACCACCCTTTCATCAGCGGCCTCGTGATCCCGGAGGGCGGTGTGTGTGTGACTGACCTTAGGAAGAAACCGGAGCCTCCGCTGCAGTTACCCAGCAACCGGGGCACGGGAGTATACTGTGCCGCTGGGAGTGATGGAGCTGCTGTAAATATATCTATTAGACCTAGCCTGCTGCAGCCCTTGTAGATTCTTATTAAAAAAGTTCTTATTTTCTTGTCAAAACTAATAGCTAAGAATAGGATGCCTGAGGCAGCCCCCTGTTAAGTGGCCTGCTACTGAAGGCACCAACTACAAACTGAGCTCCCTGTTCATGGAAGCGAGGTTATAGAGGAGGGGGCGCTGAGTATCTTGGGAACAGTCAAAAGCTTTGAGCTTGTTGGTGCCTCAGATCAAGATCCTACTCTACACCCCAATGTGAATCCTTGTGGAGTCCAGTGTACCCCACAGAAGAAAAAAATGTGTCACAACCATTGGCAGCAACATTAGAATAGCTGCTGATGGGCACAATTGAGAAAGGAAGGGGAGAAAACATTTGAATCCAGCACATATATGTAATTCGAATATGTAATTTGTACCTTCCTACTTTAAAATGTAATGGATGAACCTCACCCTGTGAGAACTATCTTCATGATCAAGAGATCTCATATGCAAGATAAGTATGTGTTGGGATAGGGCTGTGGAGGGCGGCTGCTCGGGCACACCCCCGTCAAGTTAAGGAGATTCAACTGAGAAAGCACAAGGGAACTCTCATCTGGGGACAACAACTGCAGGGAGAACACATTTTCAGATGAATGTGGGAGGGCAGAAGGCTGCCTAATACTGAAGCACCCCCAAACAACAAACCAAATGCAACAACTAGTGCAAGCATTCCTGGGGGAAGGCCTGCAGCAGATGGATCCAGTAACAGCTCCAGAGTTGCTCTACAAGACAAGTAAAAGGGTGTGAGCCCTGCAGCACCACCTGTACTTTGCATACACACATATATAGGACAGCATCTCTTATATGCCCCAGGGTCAATAAAATAGTATCCTTATCTAGGGTATCAATCCCCTCAGATAAGGTATCCGTCCATGCTGCTACAACACTACACACCCAGGCCGACGCAATTGCCGGTCTGAGTAAGGTACCCGAATGTGTATAAATGGACTTCAGGGTTATCTCCTGTTTGCGGTCAGCAGACTCTTTGAGGGTAGCCGTATCCTGGGACGGGAGGGCTACCTTCTTGGATAAGCGTGTTAATGCTTTGTCCACCCTAGGGGAGGATTCCCATCTTAACCTATCCATTGATGGGAAAGGATACGCCATAAGAATCCTTTTGGAAATCTGCAGTCTTTTATCTGGAGATTCCCAAGCTTTTTCACATAACTCGTTCAGCTCGTGTGAGGGGGGAATGGTTACCTCAGGCTTCTTTCCCTTGTACATATGTACCCTCTTGTCAGGGACAGGGGGTTCCTCTGTGATGTGCAAAACATCTTTTATTGCCATAATCATATATCGAATGGATTTTGCCAATTTTGGCTGTAACTTTGCATCATCGTAATCGACACTGGAGTCAGAATCCGTGTCAGTATCTGTGTCAACAATCTGGG
>NW_026969896.1:0-22051 GCF_028390025.1 Pseudophryne corroboree
ATAATGAGGGGGCAGGATGTAAGTGTTGGTGTTGTGACTGGCGGTCTCTTGACTACATCCGAATGGCTTAAGCTTTCAGAAAAGTATATGGTACTGGCAAGAAGAGCCAATTAGTGGTGAGGCAAGTTTTGCTCCCATAGAAAGAATGGAAAAGTGTGGGAAGGGGAAAGTGAGAGACCTGTTAGTGAAGGTATAATAAAGGGGTGGAAAAATATGGTGAGATGGTTTGGTATGAGAGGGCTCTGAATTTTAAATATATACACTACCCTTTGTGGCACTAGATAAGCCCATGGACGTGTCTAGCTATGAAACTTGGGTAGGCGCAGGATTTTACCCCTTATTAGTACTTCAATGTTACTTTGACAACCCAAATGAAATGATTTTTCAAAGCTAGGCATGTACTGTATGATCTAGGTGCACTTTATATGGGAAACTTAGCACAAATAATATTGTAATAAAATATGTGTAAACATGATCTATAAAATGAAGAAGCTGCTAATGTTCCTTTACTCTCATTAATATAGAGTTAAGACAAAGGGGTGAACACAATTGAGGGTGAAGGGTGTAAATTGCCATTGCTGCAATATTCAAACACCAGCAATGGCAGCCCTTGCACCCTTTGCCCAGCCGATGTGCACATCGATTCACTCAAAAGTGCTCACTACTCTATGGGGTAGTGAACACTTTTGAGCGAGACCCCGCTGCCATAAAGCCGCACATATTCAGCCGAGTGAATGGCGTAAGTCCTGTTGGCATCCCAGTACCGGTAGTCACGTTCTGCCTTATGGAAAAAAGTGGATATTATAGGCAAGAAGACCCACTGGTAAGTTCTATGAGTCTCAACCTCAGGTGTATAAGGATCACTGTCCAGAAGATCTTCAGAGAACACGGACTGCCACAGGCAGCGGTGGGAGTCAGAGTGATGGTGACTGGAAAGGACCGGGGGCATCAGTTCTGTGTGGCGGCTCTATGTGGCTGGAGGGTGGCAGCAGATGATGTCAGCTCCTGTGGCTCTCTTTCTGCTGACCTACTGTGCAGAGAGGAGCAGAATAGTTGTAAGTGTCTGTTGTGCACCCACAAAGGAAGGAGATGTGCTTATTGTGCCCACGAAGAGAGAAGGGTGCTAAGATTACCTGACAAGGGGAGTGAAGGGTGCTTGGTGTGCCCAGTAAGTGGTGGGGGGAAGTGCTAAGTGTGCTCAGTAAGGGATGGGGGATACTAAGTGTGCCCAGCAAGGGACGAGGAACCCCCTTAAAAATGTTATTATGGAGCCCACAAAGTTCTAGCTATGCCCTGATCCCAGGTTTTAATGATTTATCTCTTCAAGCTTTGTTTTAGATAATGATTGGAAACTATGCATTTGCATTGTCTACTACTGTATGCTTTGTGTTTGAAACACAGGATAGGTAACATAATCAATGATACGTACCTTCCATGTCTGGAGAATAAATTGTAGTGACTTCCCAAAAAAGACCTGTTTCATATTTACAGTGGCAACTGTGACTCCAAAATTTATTTTTTAGTACTGATTTGTTCTTGGAATAGCAAATAATTGAATAGCTACACAAGTCATCATTAGAGATACATTTACAGCAACTCATTGTTCTTTTTCAGACCACTTTATCTCTCATAATTCTTTCCTTTTAAGGTGCACTTAAAAGAGGTCAATCTTCTGCATGTCAGTGTGAAGCCTGTTGTGAAGTTGATAGGATAGAACAATCTGTAGCTAATCAAAGGTTCCAAACCAGCGAGTGTAAGGTACAGTATCTGTTTTTTTTAACTAGCTTTAACCCGATGGATGTAAAAGACATTGCTAACAGGATCACCCATAATCTGCAATTTGCATCAGTCATAATTCTAATACCCTTTTCACACCGCAAATTCTGGAACCCACCCGGGAATTGGAAACGGGTACATCCTGAGTGGGTTCCGGAATTGGATGCTACAGCAAGCTTTCCTGACCCGGCAAGATGCCGGGCAGGTGGCCATAGTGGCGCGGGGCAGAGCCAGCAGCAGGGGCAGAGCCGGAAGCGGTGGCGGAGGCGGCGCTGGGAGATGACCTCATCTCCGTGCTACCTCTCCCTATTGTAGTGAACGGGCCCCTGGTCGTATCGACCCGGGAACCAGTTTTATGTTGCCACTGACCTGGTATTCAACCTGTTAATAACACTGCTTTATTCCCGGGTTGAATTACCGGGTCAGACGACCTGGGAATTTGACCATGGTGCTTTCACACTGCACGCCACCCCGTGTCGAACTGGCAATATGCCGAGTCGATACAGGGTTATTTATGTGGTGTGAAAGGGGTATAATACAGTGTTAACACAACCCTGGATAATCTGGAATGCTGTATAAACTATCACAAACAAATGGTAGGCAAAATTATTATTATTAGCAAATGATAAATATAGAATCATAGAATTTGATGGCAGACCTTTTGGCCCACCTTGTCTGCCCTAAACACATATACAGTACATGCACACACTAGGGTTATTTTTGTCAGAAGCCAATTGACCTACAGTTGGTAAATAAGCGTGATGTGTCTTTCATCTGATGCAGTAAGTTTCCTTGGCCGACCACTATCAATGATTGCAATGATTTTGTTTATTTACTTTGCTGTGTGTCCCAACTTTGTACTGTACTTTTAAGACAGCCAAAAGTACTGGTGCTTGTTTGCTTCAAAAAACACACAGTCAGCTCTTAATGCAAGCAGATCTTTTCTTATGCTGAGATTTGTAGTTAAGTGATCATTTCATAGAATGCTCTTGTAACCCACCGTTCCTTTGTAAGGTATACTATCACTGTATCACTGCCGCACAACACAGCCGAAATTGCAAGCACCATGTGTATGGCACAAGACGCAGTGTGTAACAAAATAAGTGTTATCGTGGTAAGACTTGCAGATATAAAAAAATATATCCACCACAATCTAAAGTGCAGTACAGGATATATTGCTGAATTATACTGTACATTTCAGATGTAAATAGAAAAACATCTAAAAATAAGTAGTTCTTGCACTACAAGCATCATTTGAGTTTACATTGGAGCTTAACGCAAGTACAATGGCAGGTTTAAAAATTACCACCTGTTGGACGTTTTGCACTTGTCAGTGACGCAGTGCACCACACTACAACTAAACATGCCTCCCTGCAATCAAAAACGCCACTCGGTGACTAGGTGCAAGCATACACAATGCAACTAGCTTTTCCGCACTGCTGCTGTCACAGTCGGGCAGAGTCATGAGGCTGGCGATATACTGGGCGTAAGCTCGAACGACTGACATCCCCTATCTGTCCAGCTACAAAAATGCCAAACATAGGAAATTCATCCAGAGCAGGGGTTGAAAGTCGGAGAGCAGGCAGTGAGTAATGGTGGTGAGAGCGCTATAGAGAGAGTGAGAGGTGCAGGGGCTGAGTGAGGGAAACAGAAACATAGAAACACAGAATTTGACAGCAGATAAGAATCACTTTGCCTATCTAGTCTGCCCCTTTTTTTTACTATATTTTTTATATCAAACCTGATTTAATCCTTATTTCTTTGTAAGGATATCCTTAGGTCTATCCCATGCTTGTTTAAATAGCTCTACTGTTTTAGCCTCAACCCCCTCTGATGGGAGCCTATTCCACTTCTCCATTGCCCTTTCTATGAAGTAATTTTTCCTCAAATTTCCCCTGAACTTACAGTTCCTCTTTCCAGTCTCAGTGCATGTCCTCAAGTTCTATTGCTTCTCTTCATTTGAAGAATGTTTCCCTCCTGGACTTTGTTAAAACCCTTAATATATTGTATTTGAAAGAAACAGGGTAAGTAATGCATGGGGTGAGAGGTAAGCAAGCCCTGAGATGGTGGCAGGGAGTGGGAGGACTGGATTGCTAAAGGAATGGAGAGAGTGAGCGATGCAGGGGGACCAGTATGAGATCCTGGCATATGGAATCCTGCTGTTCGAAACATCGACGCTGGGATACCAAAGTTGAAAATACTGAAGGGTTAGTAAAGGGTGTTCTACCCTCTCCCCACCCCAATAACCCTAACCTCCCTACCCGCAGCCTAGCACTAACCTCCCCCCTTTGTGCCTAACACTAACCACCCCCTGGAGGTGCCTAAACCTAACCCCCCATCCCCGCTGCCTAAACCTAAGCCTCCCACCCCGTAGACTAACCCTAACCCTCAGAGGGGGTGCCTAACCCTAATCCCCCTCCCTGCAGCCTAACACTAACCTCCTGTGATGCAGCCTAACCCTAATCCACCTGGCCGCAGCCTAAACATAACCCCCCCCCCCCCCGCATGACTTATCTCCGCAGCACCACAGTGTTTCCTCATACGGGATCCCAGTTGTTGGGATTCCGGTGCTGGGATGTTGCTCCCTTTCTGGATGCTGGTGTTGGCATTCAGACTAGTGTCGAGATCCCGGCATCGGTATTCTGATAGCTGGGTTCCTGACAGCTGGGATCCTGACTGCTTCCCAGAGCAGGGACTGAGTGGCGGAAGCACAGAGTTAGTAATGCAGGAGGTGAGAGGTAAGCAGACCCTGAAAGGGTAACAGGGAGTGAGAGGACCAGGGGTCGAGCAAGGGATGAAAAGCAGGAGAGGTGCAGGAGTGAGGGAAGCAAAGAGCACGGAATGCAGGGGGTGAGAAAGGGATGGAGAGAGTAAGTGGTGCAGGGGCTGTGTGAGGGAAACAAAGTGAGTAATGCATGGAGTGAGAGGTAAGCAAGCCTTGAGAAGGTGACATCGAGTCGGAGGACAGGTTTGCTAAAGGGATGGAGAGAGTGAGAGGTCCAAGGGCTGAGTGATGGAAGCACAGAGTTAGTAATGCAGAGGGTGAGAGGTAAGCAGGCCCTTAGAGGGTAGCAGGGAGTGAGAGGACCAGGGGTTGAGCATGGGACGGAGAACATGAGAGGTGCAGGAACTGAGCAAGGGAAGCAGGGAGTGAGTAATGCAAATGGTGAAAGGACCAAGGGTTGAGCAAGGTATGGAGAGTGTGAGCGGTGCAGAGGTTGGCTGAGGGAAGCAGAGAATCAGAAATTCAGGAGGTGAGAGGGTAGCCTGGAGTGAGATGACATGGGGTTGAGCAAGAGATAGAGAATGAGAGGTACAGGGGCTGAGTGATGGAAACAGGGAGTGAGAAATGCAGGAGGTTAGAGGTAAGTAGGTCCTGATAGAGTAGCAGGGAGTGAGAGGACCAGGGATTGAGCAGGTATGGAGGGTGTGAGAAGTGCAGAGTCTGGGTGAGGGAAGCAGGGAATTAGAAATTCAGGGATTGAGAGGTTAGCAGAGAGTGAATGGACCAGGGGTTGAGCAAGGAATAGAGAGAGTGAGAGGTACAGAGGTGTGAGAAATGCAGGGAGAGAGCGGGGTGGAAGAACTGAGAGGTTCAGGGACACAAAGAAGACCATGTGGGAAGTGATAGAGAGATTTACCTAGTATGAAGATAGTGGCACATAGGGAAAGTGACTGACAAAATAAATAAGTAAGGGAAAGAAGAAGAGACACACAGAAAACAGGGAAAGGTGAGCAAACAAAGGGTAGATGTTAGAGATATACTGTAGGAACATTTGAGACATTGCGGAAATTGAATAGCGAATGGCCTTACATCATATATGATTTATATACATACTACAGTGCTAAAAAGCATCTAATATTAATCTTGTATTTTCATAATACCTAAACTCCCTGCCATTGTTTTTAAAATTCTATATCCCCACCTCTAAATTCCCACTTTAAGCACTGTATGTATATATATCATACAGAATGAGAGGGCACTACTTCCTCAATTTCTGGGGCTTTATTGCCTTTTATCTTGAAAGCAATGCTCTACCACCCAGAACCAATACTAAAATGATCTTAAAATAAACTTAAAGGTCACATCCCACAATGCATAGTAAGCAGAATGTTCACAATATAATGTCAATTCCAATAAATATTTCGGAATAGTGTGATTCCGCCAGTAAATGATGTCCATAGAAGATGTGGTTGTTGAATTTCTGACACAACGCATTTCATCACAAGGACTTCATCAGAGGTAAAATCTGAGTGGTAAAGAAAACAATACTAATAGAGGAAAAACATTCCAGATACAAATGAATTGCTCACTTACAATTGTACATACAAGCAGAAGAATGAACATGCACATACAAGATTTTCAGAATGTTCACAACGCCATTTCGCAAGATGAATACTCAATAGATGGAAAATCTACAAAGTCACAATATTACATAATATAATTTCTTATTAAAAGGAAATGCCCGTATAGATGTATATACAGGACACAGGTGTCAAACAGTTGGACAACCATAGAATTAGAATCAAGCAGAAAAAAACACTAGCTCATGGAAAATTTTTAATAACTCCTAAAAGAAAAGGATGGGTGATAATTTAATTAGCTAATAGCAAATGGATATTAATTACCACTGATCTGTGTTATTAATAGAGAATAGTCCTTAACTGGCAGTTAACAGGGGTTAAAATCTATATAATTAGTAGGGTATAATGAACCCAAATTCAGAGCTATTGGTTCTGGGTAGAGATGCGCGGGTTTGGATTTACCCGGATTTACACAGATCTCAAAACAGCATTTTATTGGCTCTCGGATGTGTTTTGGATAGCCAATAAGAAAAATCCGGATAAATCCAAACTTGCGTTAATTTTGGCGGTAAGAACTGAGTAAACCAAAACCGCACATCTCTAGTTCTGGGTGGTAGAGCATTGCTTTTAAGATACAGTGTCCTCATATCCTTGCTGCAGTCATGCTAAACAGCTCTTGAAGTCATGTCATTCCATATGCGAGTATCCTTTTTTGCGCTTTTTACACGAAGATGCATCTTAGATGCAAAGTAATGCAATATGACGCACAAGCTTCTGCTGATTAAAATGATATGCAGCATGCCAATATTCTGTGTGTAATTGTGTCTCTATCTGCATCCGAAATGCCACGTTACAGTGTTTTCCAGGAAAAGCATTTTGTATGCAAATACAGTCGCAGTCACACACACAGAATATAGGCATGCTGCATATCATTGTAATCAGCAGAAGCTTGTGTGTCATATATATTCTCTCATTTCATTTATATTTATTCCCGACAAATAATGTCAGAATTTAAGTTCAAATTTGCTGAGCAGAATTAAAATACAACTGTAGGTTAGTGATGTCCAGCATTCTTTCACCATTACAATGTAAGCGCAACCTACTGGCCTATGAGTTCATGCAGCTGCCGTCATTACACTTCTCTTCTCATTTCCAATGGGACACTAAAATATCCTTTAATACAAAATGAAATGATAAAGGCGTCATAAATCAGCTATCTCCGGGGAAGCCTGGGACTTCTCAGCTATAGCCAGGTTTCATTTGCTGTAACAGAATCCCTTTTATCAGTGTACAGTCAATTAGAAGTTTATTGAGAATCAATTTCCAAGTCTCACTTGAGATATAACTATAGATCAGGGCCGAGCCAAACTGATTACCATTGTAATGGAATATTAGATAGATTATTTATGAATATTAAAAACTTTTTGAAATGAGTGTAAAGGGGCTGTTTCCAGGTGCAAGTTCATAATACATGAAAAAAACCAAGACATTGGGATTTAAAAATAATGTCCTATTTAGAATAAATGAATGCATTGCTTAGAGCTAGCCTTAACCTCTTCTGTTCGGCCTTTGCTCCACAGACCTACTAAAGGTGAATGTCTACATGCAC
Organism: Pseudophryne corroboree; assembly: GCF_028390025.1. Taxonomy (NCBI): domain Eukaryota; kingdom Metazoa; phylum Chordata; class Amphibia; order Anura; family Myobatrachidae; genus Pseudophryne; species Pseudophryne corroboree. The sequence goes on from NW_026969896.1 coordinate 7,691, forward strand.
AATTGCCCAACCTCATCAATGTAACCACTACTTTCAGTCATTACCACTAGAGATGAGCGGGTTCGGTTTCTCTGAAACCGAACCCGCACGAACTTCATGTTTTTTTCACGGGTCCGAGCAGACTCGGATCCTCCCGCCTTGCTCGGTTAACCCGAGCGCGCCCGAACGTCATCATGACGCTGTCGGATTCTCGCGAGACTCGGATTCTATATAAGGAGCCGCGCGTCGCCGCCATTTTCACACGTGCATTGAGATTGATAGGGAGAGGACGTGGCTGGCGTCCTCTCCATTAGAAATTAGATTAGAAGAGAGAGAGAGATTGTGCAGAGTCAGACAGAGTTTACCACAGTGACCAGTGCAGTTGTTGTTAGTTAACTTTTATTTATTTTAATATAATATATCCGTTCTCTGCTATATCCGTTCTCTGCCTGAAAAAAAACGATACACAGCAGCAGCCAGTCACACAGTGTGACTCAGTCTGTGTGCACTCAGCTCAGCCCAGTGTGCTGCACATCAATGTATAAAAGGCAAAGCTTATAATAATTGTGGGGGAGACTGGGGAGCACTGCAGGTTGTTATAGCAGGAGCCCCCAGGAGTACATAATATTATATTAATTTAAAATTAAACAGTGCACACTTTTGCTGCAGGAGTGCCACTGCCAGTGTGACTAGTGGTGACCAGTGCCTGACCACCAGTATAGTAGTATATTGTTGTATGTATTGTATACTATCTCTTTATCAACCAGTCTATATTAGCAGCAGACACAGTACAGTGCGGTAGTTCACGGCTGTGGCTACCTCTGTGTCGGCAGTCGGAACTCGGCAGGCAGTCCGTCCATCCATAATTGTATTACAATATATACCACCTAACCGTGGTATTTTTTTTTCTTTCTTTATACCGTCGTCATAGTGTCATACTAGTTGTTACGAGTATACTACTATCTCTTTATCAACCAGTGTACAGTGCGGTAGTTCACGGCTGTGGCTACCTCTGTGTCGGCAGTCGGCAGGCAGTCCGTCCATCCATAATTGTATTATTATTATAATATATACCACCTAACCGTGGTTTTTTTTTCATTCTTTATACCGTCATAGTGTCATACTAGTTGTTACGAGTATACTACTATCTCTTTATCAACCAGTGTACAGTGCGGTAGTTCACGGCTGTGGCTACCTCTGTGTCGGCAGTCGGCAGGCAGTCCGTCCATCCATAATTGTATTATTATTATAATATATACCACCTAACCGTGGTTTTTTTTTCATTCTTTATACCGTCGTCATAGTGTCATACTAGTTGTTACGAGTATACTACTATCTCTTTATCAACCAGTGTACAGTGCGGTAGTTCACGGCTGTGGCTACCTCTGTGTCGGCAGTCGGCAGGCAGTCCGTCCATCCATAATTGTATTATTATTATAATATATACCACCTAACCGTGGTTTTTTTTTCATTCTTTATACCGTCGTCATAGTGTCATACTAGTTGTTACGAGTATACTACTATCTCTTTATCAACCAGTGTACAGTGCGGTAGTTCACGGCTGTGGCTACCTCTGTGTCGGCAGTCGGCAGGCAGTCCGTCCATCCATAATTGTATTATTATTATAATATATACCACCTAACTGTGGTATTTTTTTTTTCTTTCTTTATACCGTCGTCATAGTGTCATACTAGTTGTTACGAGTATACTACTATCTCTTTATCAACCAGTGTACAGTGCGGTAGTTCACGGCTGTGGCTACCTCTGTGTCGGCAGTCGGCAGGCAGTCCGTCCATCCATAATTGTATTATTATTATAATATATACCACCTAACCGTGGTTTTTTTTTCATTCTTTATACCGTCATAGTGTCATACTAGTTGTTACGAGTATACTACTATCTCTTTATCAACCAGTGTACAGTGCGGTAGTTCACGGCTGTGGCTACCTCTGTGTCGGCAGTCGGCAGGCAGTCCGTCCATCCATAATTGTATTATTATTATAATATATACCACCTAACCGTGGTTTTTTTTTCATTCTTTATACCGTCGTCATAGTGTCATACTAGTTGTTACGAGTATACTACTATCTCTTTATCAACCAGTGTACAGTGCGGTAGTTCACGGCTGTGGCTACCTCTGTGTCGGCAGTCGGCAGGCAGTCCGTCCATCCATAATTGTATTATTATTATAATATATACCACCTAACCGTGGTTTTTTTTTCATTCTTTATACCGTCGTCATAGTGTCATACTAGTTGTTACGAGTATACTACTATCTCTTTATCAACCAGTGTACAGTGCGGTAGTTCACGGCTGTGGCTACCTCTGTGTCGGCAGTCGGCAGGCAGTCCGTCCATCCATAATTGTATTATTATTATAATATATACCACCTAACTGTGGTATTTTTTTTTCTTTCTTTATACCGTCGTCATAGTGTCATACTAGTTGTTACGAGTATACTACTATCTCTTTATCAACCAGTGTACAGTGCGGTAGTTCACGGCTGTGGCTACCTCTGTGTCGGCAGTCGGCAGGCAGTCCGTCCATCCATAATTGTATTATTATTATAATATATACCACCTAACCGTGGTTTTTTTTTCATTCTTTATACCGTCGTCATAGTGTCATACTAGTTGTTACGAGTATACTACTATCTCTTTATCAACCAGTGTACAGTGCGGTAGTTCACGGCTGTGGCTACCTCTGTGTCGGCAGTCGGCAGGCAGTCCGTCCATCCATAATTGTATTATTATTATAATATATACCACCTAACCGTGGTTTTTTTATACCACCTAACCGTGGCAGTCCGTCCATAATTGTATACTAGTATCCAATCCATCCATCTCCATTGTTTACCTGAGGTGCCTTTTAGTTCTGCCTATAAAATATGGAGAACAAAAAAGTTGAGGTTCCAAAATTAGGGAAAGATCAAGATCCACTTCCACCTCGTGCTGAAGCTGCTGCCACTAGTCATGGCCGAGACGATGAAATGCCAGCAACGTCGTCTGCCAAGGCCGATGCCCAATGTCATAGTACAGAGCATGTCAAATCCAAAACACCAAATATCAGAAAAAAAAGGACTCCAAAACCTAAAATAAAATTGTCGGAGGAGAAGCGTAAACTTGCCAATATGCCATTTACCACACGGAGTGGCAAGGAACGGCTGAGGCCCTGGCCTATGTTCATGGCTAGTGGTTCAGCTTCACATGAGGATGGAAGCACTCAGCCTCTCGCTAGAAAACTGAAAAGACTCAAGCTGGCAAAAGCACCGCAAAGAACTGTGCGTTCTTTGAAATCCCAAATCCACAAGGAGAGTCCAATTGTGTCGTTTGCGATGCCTGACCTTCCCAACACTGGACGTGAAGAGCATGCGCCTTCCACTATTTGCATGCCCCCTGCAAGTGCTGGAAGGAGCACCCGCAGTCCAGTTCCTGATAGTCAGATTGAAGATGTCAGTGTTGAAGTACACCAGGATGAGGAGGATATGGGTGTTGCTGGCGCTGGGGAGGAAATTGACCAGGAGGATTCTGATGGTGAGGTGGTTTGTTTAAGTCAGGCACCCGGGGAGACACCTGTTGTCCGTGGGAGGAATATGGCCGTTGACATGCCAGGTGAAAATACCAAAAAAATCAGCTCTTCGGTGTGGAGGTATTTCACCAGAAATGCGGACAACAGGTGTCAAGCCGTGTGTTCCCTTTGTCAAGCTGTAATAAGTAGGGGTAAGGACGTTAACCACCTCGGAACATCCTCCCTTATACGTCACCTGCAGCGCATTCATAATAAGTCAGTGACAAGTTCAAAAACTTTGGGTGACAGCGGAAGCAGTCCACTGACCAGTAAATCCCTTCCTCTTGTAACCAAGCTCACGCAAACCACCCCACCAACTCCCTCAGTGTCAATTTCCTCCTTCCCCAGGAATGCCAATAGTCCTGCAGGCCATGTCACTGGCAAGTCTGACGAGTCCTCTCCTGCCTGGGATTCCTCTGATGCATCCTTGCGTGTAACGCCTACTGCTGCTGGCGCTGCTGTTGTTGCCGCTGGGAGTCGATGGTCATCCCAGAGGGGAAGTCGTAAGCCCACTTGTACTACTTCCAGTAAGCAATTGACTGTTCAACAGTCCTTTGCGAGGAAGATGAAATATCACAGCAGTCATCCTACTGCAAAGCGGATAACTGAGTCCTTGACAACTATGTTGGTGTTAGACGTGCGTCCGGTATCCGCCGTTAGTTCACAGGGAACTAGACAATTTATTGAGGCAGTGTGCCCCCGTTACCAAATACCATCTAGGTTCCACTTCTCTAGGCAGGCGATACCGAGAATGTACACGGACGTCAGAAAAAGACTCACCAGTGTCCTAAAAAATGCAGTTGTACCCAATGTCCACTTAACCACGGACATGTGGACAAGTGGAGCAGGGCAGGGTCAGGACTATATGACTGTGACAGCCCACTGGGTAGATGTATGGACTCCCGCCGCAAGAACAGCAGCGGCGGCACCAGTAGCAGCATCTCGCAAACGCCAACTCTTTCCTAGGCAGGCTACGCTTTGTATCACCGCTTTCCAGAATACGCACACAGCTGAAAACCTCTTACGGCAACTGAGGAAGATCATCGCGGAATGGCTTACCCCAATTGGACTCTCCTGTGGATTTGTGGCATCGGACAACGCCAGCAATATTGTGTGTGCATTAAATATGGGCAAATTCCAGCACGTCCCATGTTTTGCACATACCTTGAATTTGGTGGTGCAGAATTTTTTAAAAAACGACAGGGGCGTGCAAGAGATGCTGTCGGTGGCCAGAAAAATTGCGGGACACTTTCGGCGTACAGGCACCACGTACAGAAGACTGGAGCACCACCAAAAACTACTGAACCTGCCCTGCCATCATCTGAAGCAAGAAGTGGTAACGAGGTGGAATTCAACCCACTATATGCTTCAGAGGTTGGAGGAGCAGCAAAAGGCCATTCAAGCCTATACAATTGAGCACGATATAGGAGATGGAATGCACCTGTCTCAAGTGCAGTGGAGAATGATTTCAACGTTGTGCAAGGTTCTGATGCCCTTTGAACTTGCCACACGTGAAGTCAGTTCAGACACTGCCAGCCTGAGTCAGGTCATTCCCCTCATCAGGCTTTTGCAGAAGAAGCTGGAGGCATTGAAGAAGGAGCTAACACGGAGCGATTCCGCTAGGCATGTGGGACTTGTGGATGCAGCCCTTAATTCGCTTAACAAGGATTCACGGGTGGTCAATCTGTTGAAATCAGAGCACTACATTTTGGCCACCGTGCTCGATCCTAGATTTAAAGCCTACCTTGGATCTCTCTTTCCGGCAGACACAGGTCTGCTGGGGTTGAAAGACCTGCTGGTGACAAAATTGTCAAGTCAAGCGGAACGCGACCTGTCAACATCTCCTCCTTCACATTCTCCCGCAACTGGGGGTGCGAGGAAAAGGCTCAGAATTCCGAGCCCACCCGCTGGCGGTGATGCAGGGCAGTCTGGAGCGACTGCTGATGCTGACATCTGGTCCGGACTGAAGGACCTGACAACGATTACGGACATGTCGTCTACTGTCACTGCATATGATTCTCTCAACATTGATAGAATGGTGGAGGATTATATGAGTGACCGCATCCAAGTAGGCACGTCACACAGTCCGTACTTATACTGGCAGGAAAAAGAGGCAATTTGGAGGCCCTTGCACAAACTGGCTTTATTCTACCTAAGTTGCCCTCCCACAAGTGTGTACTCCGAAAGAGTGTTTAGTGCCGCCGCTCACCTTGTCAGCAATCGGCGTACGAGGTTACATCCAGAAAATGTGGAGAAGATGATGTTCATTAAAATGAATTATAATCAATTCCTCCGCGGAGACATTGACCAGCAGCAATTGCCTCCACAAAGTACACAGGGAGCTGAGATGGTGGATTCCAGTGGGGACGAATTGATAATCTGTGAGGAGGGGGATGTACACGGTGATATATCGGAGGGTGAAGATGAGGTGGACATCTTGCCTCTGTAGAGCCAGTTTGTGCAAGGAGAGATTAATTGCTTCTTTTTTGGGGGGGGTCCAAACCAACCCGTCATATCAGTCACAGTCGTGTGGCAGACCCTGTCACTGAAATGATGGGTTGGTTAAAGTGTGCATGTCCTGTTTTGTTTATACAACATAAGGGTGGGTGGGAGGGCCCAAGGATAATTCCATCTTGCACCTCTTTTTTCTTTTCTTTTTCTTTGCATCATGTGCTGATTGGGGAGGGTTTTTTGGAAGGGACATCCTGCGTGACACTGCAGTGCCACTCCTAGATGGGCCCGGTGTTTGTGTCGGCCACTAGGGTCGCTAATCTTACTCACACAGCTACCTCATTGCGCCTCTTTTTTTCTTTGCGTCATGTGCTGTTTGGGGAGGGTTTTTTGGAAGGGACATCCTGCGTGACACTGCAGTGCCACTCCTAGATGTGCCCGGTGTTTGTGTCGGCCACTAGGGTCGCTAATCTTACTCACACAGTCAGCTACCTCATTGCGCCTCTTTTTTTCTTTGCGTCATGTGCTGTTTGGGGAGGGTTTTTTGGAAGGGACATCCTGCGTGACACTGCAGTGCCACTCCTAGATGTGCCCGGTGTTTGTGTCGGCCACTAGGGTCGCTAATCTTACTCACACAGTCAGCTACCTCATTGCGCCTCTTTTTTTCTTTGCGTCATGTGCTGTTTGGGGAGGGTTTTTTGGAAGGGCCATCCTGCGTGACACTGCAGTGCCACTCCTAGATGGGCCCGGTGTTTGTGTCGGCCACTAGGGTCGCTTATCTTACTCACACAGCGACCCTCGGTGCAAATTTTAGGACTAAAAATAATATTGTGAGGTGTGATGTGTTCAGAATAGGCTGAAAATGAGTGTAAATTATGTTTTTTGAGGTTAATAATACTTTGGGATCAAAATTACCCCCAAATTCTATGATTTAAGCTGTTTTTTAGGGTTTTTTGAAAAAAACACCCGAATCCAAAACACACCCGAATCCGACAAAAAAAATTCGGTGAGGTTTTGCCAAAACGCGGTCGAACCCAAAACACGGCCGCGGAACCGAACCCAAAACCAAAACACAAAACCCGAAAAATTTCCGGCGCTCATCTCTACCCCTGGCGCCCTAACTCCGTTGTCTCGCCCGTGTTATCAGAAATCCCCTGCGAGACTATGGTTGCTTGAGCCCATGGCAGCCGCGTTCGAAGGGCAGATTATGTCTGCCCAACCCCGATGCCCCCTCAGGTCTTAATGGGAGACAAAGGGAAATCCGAGACAGGGTGATAACAAGGGGCCCTCTGACTAAGCAACCAGGCCAGGGGTTACAAGCTAACTAACTTAACCAAAGAAGTATGTGCGGACTAGCCGCCAGGGAAAAGGACAACCAAAGATCCACTGATCCGTCACTCCTATCCAGCACCGCTGGACACCAGAGTGGACCAGGGAGAGCGGAATCCTCCGCAAAAGCTCCAGAACACAAAGATACAAAATAATAAACAGTAAGCGGTCAAGCCGCAACACACGGCTATGCCGCGACTCACGAACACCACAGGATGTTAAAGGTGCTCGGTCAGACTCCAGGAATAGATGACAAACTTCCGAGTACAGGATCACTGAGGACAGGAACAACCGGATTGAGCAGGACTGGAAACTCTCTGTAACTGACACAGGCAAACAGGAAGCTATCACCGGCGTCTGTGAGAAGTCCAAAGGGTGCTTATAACTGTGAGCTCCCCAATCAGGAGCCAGACTGGGTAATCACAAGTAATGCCGTGCAGCTTGCATGCTGCACGGCCAGCACACCATAAATACAAATTAGAAAAGACCCAGCAACGGGGAACGCGGGCCCGAACGTGGCGTCCCCGTTGCTAGGGTCTGAGCGGCTCCGTGCGCCCCGGCGTCCAGTGTTGCCAGGGAGCCGGCGGCTGTACGCGCACGGCGTCCCTGGTTGCTAGGCGCCGGGCCGCACCGACGAGCGGACCCCGGCGCCTAACACACTATCTAATCACTAAACAGAAAAATATCTACACAATATCTACAGAAGTTTTGGATGGTCGGGGGAGAGTGGTAGGTAGGAAATGTATGACCTAGTGGGATAGTAAAAAGCATGTATGTATGATTCCATGTCTGAGGGGCATGTATCATCGTGCCGTATATGTTCTAAATAAGCTTCGAGGTATTGCGAAGTATACATTAAATCCTTCTTATCCCTTATTAAGGGTCTGTAAGTGGGCCAACAAACACTACCGAGCTCTTTTCGGCTTCTTGTTCCAACAAATGGGGTGTACATTTAGTTGATGATACATGGAGGGGGAACATATGTGAGTGCTAGTATATGTGGATATCACCTTTCGACTATGTGTGTCATTAACTGAAGTTTGTAGAGATGAAGATAAGACACATATCTAAAATACATTCACATAAACATTTACATAAACATTCTTGGGTAGGGCTGATGTCTTTTCCCGGATGGGTGTATCTGGGCAGAGGGGGAGACAAAAGAAAAACGGGTGAAAGAAATAGGTCATGGAATTCATTTACAATCCTTATCATAACACTGTCTCTATGGATGGGTCGTAAATTAAATCTGCTGCTATAACAATGCCCTCGCTCCTTAGACTCATCAAATTTGTGCCGTGCTTGCGCCGCGTCAGAATTCGAACACACCTAAATATCAAGCCAATAATTATGACGACTCCCAGGATACAAAGGAGAAACTTCCCTACACTCATAATAACATTTTGAGCCCACTCTCCTAATCCTGAGAACCAATTTCGTGGGTTCAACCATGAGACCCAGCCGGTCAGCTCATTACCCACAGCAGTCAGGGTAAGGTTGTGTCTCCTCCGGAACTCTCACTTCAACTGCAAGATATCGTCCATCTTTTGATCGATGATCTCCGTGGGGTCGTCAGTGCTGTTCGTGATATATGTACAGCACTTCACACCATATTGAGTTGCCAAAGTGACACAGTTCCCACCCGTCATAGCTGTGATATAATTAAGGACCATCCTGTGCTTGATTAATTCCTTCTTGTAAGCTTGTAACTCACTTCCCGTATACCTGAAGGTGTCGCCATACATCTCAGTGATATTATCTATCAAGTTCGCTAGCGCATGGATATACCTATAATTTATAATTCCTCTGGCAGTACGGGTGATGTCTAATGCGAGAAGGAATTGAATCCCGGTGGATTCGTGGATCAAATCAGAGGCTGCGTGCCCTGTCCTATCTATGAGGTGTCTCTTGACGATGTGTTCATAGTGAGTATGAGTATAAGGAGCCTGAGCACTGCGGTGAACATCTTTCATCTTATCATGGGTTATGGTCATGACCTCTGGTAGTTCTCTCCCAATATAACACAATCCCTCTGAGCTCGGGGCAAGCCACTTGTACGCTTTCCTCCCACATATGAAATAGGCATCATCTGGGAGAACATAGGGGCAAAATGTACCATCACCATATTACAAACTTTCCACGTGAAAACCCCAATCCCTAGTTCTCCCATCTGCTCAGTACAAGTATCGGGCTGGATGATATAAGCACAGTACCCTGGTGATACTTTTCCAACCAGCATGGTCTTGCTTCCTCGAGTATACCTATACCGGAAATACCTTCCACTGTTGGCTATTTGGCGTACAAGTTCAGGGTCTATGGGTATCCTATAAGCTCTGTGTGAAAAGGTCATTGTCTGGTTATTCCACGTCACTTCCCAATTTCCCGGTTTTCGGTAATTGGAAATATTGAAACATAATAAGGATCTATCTACATGATACTGGTGGAGCTTCAAACTAGGGGGCCTAGAAATATTGAATTTCTTGTCCACCGGTCTCCCACCCCGTAATTCGAGTACCTCATCTATTGCTAAAGGGTACGGTACTAATCCTGACTTGCTCTGACCTTGAGGTACTTGTGAGCACACCCAGCATTCTGTCTGGTTTAAGACCTTACCCACTAGTGAGTGGTAATCACTCAACGGATGACGGTCCATGTCGATATTAAGGCTGGACTGACATCTCTGGATGCACCCATCCTCGACTATATTCTCACAATTCCTACAAATGCAATCTTCCTCAGACAATAACCCTTCACAGTGCCTCCGACCTCCCTGACTACCAGAGCGCTTTCTGATACCCGCCTTTGCTCGAGTGATGTGTTGCTTCTGAGATTCTACAAATCCATCCTCGCCATCAGAACCCATTCCAGATCCTTGCTCGACCTCTCTGGGACCCTCACCGAGACAGACTGTCCTGGTCAACAACAGGATTAACAGGAAAACCCGAAACGCAGTCTCTTGGGGTAGGTCCATCTTGTTAAGGGAAGAGAAGGGAGACAAGTAGAGGGGAGAAAGAGAAGAAGAGAAGGAGGGTAGGGGGAGATGGAGAAAAAAAAATAAAAACTGGTGCGACAACCGCCTCTGGTCTTCTTGTTCTCCGCGCTCAGGTGCCGTCTCAACAGTCCTGCCTCTCAGCTTTCCCGGAACAGACACTCCAGTGATACGATGTTCTCTACACTCTGCTCTTTGTCACGAGTTCTTTCCGGGTCAGCGACCATTCTGTAGGGAACATAAATCTTGCATTTCAATGTGTTTAACTGTTGTGTATTATCAGTTGTGTGAAGTAAACCATCTGTGGAAAGTGAAAAGAGAGGGGAAATAATAAAAATAAAAATTGTCAGATTTGCGTTCACCATCAGGCTGTCACACCATCATGTATATCGGTATCTATGCACAGTCTCCCTTCACCAGTATTCCCATTCTCCACCCTTTGTGCATGACCAGGCACACTGATACTGGTGTCCCTATGCTGGTGAGATATACTGGTTTTGGGCAGAACTCTGAAAAGACCAAGTAGGCATGTGACGTTTGAACTGTAATCCTGTCGGTGAACGTAAGAGATGAAGAGGAAACTTTGAAGACAAATCACAGAGTTTAGTAACAGATAAGTTTGTAGAGGCAAAGAAGATTTTACAAAGTTTGACATCTGGATTGGGCACTACGGGGAATGATTCCCTAATTGGTCTGTTCCCCTAAAAAAATTCTATGTGTGGTATATCTCTACCGGGACCATCCCAGCCATCAATCCAGTGTCTTGTCCATTCTAAGTTCATAGGGAACCCGGTATCTTTGAGATAATTTCCTCTACCTGTGATGGACATGCATCTAGAACAGTGAAATGCAACATTAGTCTTCGTGGGTATCTAACATATTTTGTGCTTCCTGGGTGGGAGTACTCTATATGTATACCATCTCTAACAAAACTCCTGTTAAGTTACTTAGAGGTCACAACTGCTAGAGAGAGAAGCAGAAGTTTAGAGGCCTCCTCCTAACCCCAGCAAGTTCTGTCAAAAGGGTAAAGTTGCATTTATTCTGTTCTTCCCAGTAACCGAATCTGTGTTCTCTATATGGCTCGTGATTCCTTACTATATGTCCCTTGATCCCGTCTATGTGTTTAATAACGTGGCTTGTTTTCTCTGTCTAGGGGTCTATATTGGCTATGTGTTCTACTATACCTACAATCTCTGGCAAAATGCCCTTCCTTCCTACAAGTGTAGCATATCCTAGGTCCTTTCTTACTATCCGTGTTTTGGGGTTTAGGTTGATGAGACTTTGGTGTAATGGCCTGTATACTTTCAATCCTCAGCCTCTCCTCCTGTTGTTTTCTTTGCCTAACAATATTTCTGGTGATGTTTAATTGCGCACTCTCTAAGACAAGCTACTGTGACCCCTTTCCAATTAGGCAAAGATGTTTGTACCCTGTCCCTCACTGTCTTATTGAGTACGTCCATTAGCAAAGAGACAGCCACTTCCCTATAATTCGCATTGTTCCCTGTATCTGATACACCCATGTATCTATCCATTATTTGCAGGGCCCGATGGAAATATTCAGATGTCATTTCATTTTCCCTCTGTTTTATGGGGAAAATTCTTCTCCACTCAATGGGGAAACACAACTCTAGTTGCCTATTAATTCGTTCTATATTTTCCTGGTTGTTTCTGTCAGTCATAAGACTATCCGACTCTAATCTACAATCAATGATACATTTTTGGGTGTCAATATTAGGGGGTAGGCACGCTTTAAAAAATATCCGCCAATGTTTGTTTGTCGGTTCATACGCATTACCCAGATCTCTGAAAGATTTCTGACATCTGGCTAAATGCTTCCGAGGGTCGGGGAATTCTGAAATGATTGATCGCAGCTCATCTCTGGGCATGGGCAATACATTGCATTATTCCTGGTGAGGATTATTCCCTGACTATCGGTTCCCCCATTGGGAGTTACTATTTCCAAGACAGGGTGTAATCCTACCGTTCCGTTCCTAATCTGTTTACTGTGAGGTGTTGTTGTCTCTGTGCAATGAACTGTCTCACACTTACCGGTAGCTGTGACCTCACCAGTTCTTTCATTGGGGAATATTGTTACTGCTCTACCTGGTTGGACAGGCCCCACCTGAGTTTCCTGCAGCGAGGTGACTGCTTGGAGGAGAGCTGCAATTTGGCTGGATATATTTGTTATTGAAAAAAAATATAGATTCAATATATATATTACAAAGTACAGTATACCTATAGTTACAACTCATACAGTAAGCAGTTAAAACATACAGTTACATACAATTACAGTTACAGGCCAGCGATACAATTACCATTCCCTCCAATGCATCTTATGTCTCTCTCTCTCTGCAAATAAATACAGGAACTGATCTGCCAGCAAGTCCATCATCCTCTTGTGACCTATAACCTTGAAAAGACTTTAAAAAAAACAGGATACATCTTGCAAAAAATAATTAGGGTTAATACATTGTTTTTACATACTACTATATTTTACGGATATACCATTGACTGTAGCCATCTTCTCCCCCGCAATATACGGTAGTGGTGGTGCGGTCGCCATTGTTTTCCCGCTAGGTTTGGAACCTGCTGCACGAGCTAATTTCCTTTGCATATCCCCCTCTTGCTGCCATAATTTTAAACAATCATTATGTCTAATCCTTTGTTTTCTGGATTTAATCAGACATATCTTTAACCTTAAGTTCTGTAATACCTCTGGTTCAAAGCTTCCCACCCTAGGGAATGGTTCCCTATCATTATTAGTCATACATATCCACTCATTGCATAAAACTTCTGTGTGTGAACCATATTTTTCACACATGATAAACCTTGCTGAGCCTTTTGGCCACAATTCTGCCTGAACCCTGTCTTAACGTCTCTTACTTGAGCAACTGGCTCCTATATTTGTGGGTCTCTTCCAATATCTTAAAAAAAATTCCCACAAACACCAAAATACTCAATATAAGTAGACGGTGGAAGTATACCTGAGTGCCTTCCACTCGCTCGCGCCCACGCTGGCCAGTACTACCATACACTGTTGATAGCGAAGGCAATGTACCCAACTTAGGGCTCCTATCAGACCTTACAACACCGTTATTTATTTGGTGGAAGTTCTGTTTGGAATATTTTCCTGAGAGAGGCAGTGAAAATTTCCTTTTCGGTATCTTTCAACTGGAATTGTTTGTAGGGTGAAAAACAGAGAAATTAGATAACTATCTTTCACCCTTTCCAGTGAAGCCCACCAGGGAGATTTCCCGAAGTTATCAAAGAAAAACCCCTTTGTCTATACAATCACGTCTGCGTATGCTCTTCCACAGTGCATATGACACAATAATATCACGTTGCTATGTGCAGAACAAACGGACATGTGATGCAATAGCACAGCCTATAGATACTAGCTATCTATATGCCCTACAATTGCTGTAGACCACCTAGCAGACCACCTAGCGTTATATGGGATACCACTCAGTCCACCAAGACCACCTAGTTATTAACGCAGGGTTGCAAACCTTACGCCATCGGGCCTCTACTAACCCAGTGTGTCCACCTAGACCACCTAGCTTCGACCACCTAGACCACCTAGTTATTGGGTTCAGTATCCACTCAGTCCTGCATTCGCTCACTCAAATACACTTGATTTTTCTTTTCTGTACAGAAAATTTAGGATTCATTCAAGTTGGCAGCTTTACCCCCAGAGGCAATTGAAAAAATTATTTATACTAAATTTTGTTTTTATACTAAATTTCTTTAGAAACCGGGTAGTTTGGTGCTATTGTAGCATGGCTACTGTCCCACCTTTAAACTAAATGAACTATTGTGTAATTTGTACTTAGCGAGCGTACTTCTTACGCAATTTGCGTAAACACGCGATCGTGCGTGTCTCTTACGCTGCGTACGCAGTCTTGTACTTTGTCCGAGACACGTGTACAAAAACCGTACGTCCGCAATAGCACAAATCACACAATTCTATCAATGTGAGCAATATTAACTATAATCGCTCACTTAACACAACACACAGTTTCTTCTGTATAAACCTTTACAACTAG
>NW_026969897.1:0-22000 GCF_028390025.1 Pseudophryne corroboree
ACGCAAGTCATTAGAATACTTTCCTACTACAATTATAAGACATAAGCATTCAATATTTTAGTAAACAAAGAGAAAATAAAGCTATCTATTGGGTTTCACTAAAAAGTCAATAGGAAGACTTGACTATTGTTGTTAAAAGACATAGGCATTCATATTATAGAGCCACAAACCACACTTGTAAAATAAAAACATGATAACATGGGATTTGAACCTATGACAGGCTTAATTTGATAGTGCAAACCCAACACCTTACTGACCGTGCTCACCAGACTGTGCATACCAGACACCCAATTTATCAGAGATTTAAGTGAATAAGCTACAGTGTCCAAGGTACTAAACATAATACATTCTATGGGGTGTCATAAGCAAGTCATTAGAATACTTTCCTACTAAATTTATAAGACATAAGCATTCAATATTTGAGTAAACAAAGAGAAAATAAAGCTATCTATTGGGTTTCACTAAAAAGTCCATTGGAAGACTTGACTATTGTTGTTAAAAGACATAGGCATTCATATTATAGAGCCACAAACCACACTAGTAAAATAAAAACATATTAACATGAGATTCGAACCAATGACAGTCTTAATTATATAGTGCAAACCCAACACCTTACTAACTGTGCTAACCAGACTGTGCATACCAGAAACACAATTTATCAGAGATTTAAGTGAATAGGCTACCGTGTCCAAGGTACTGAACATAATATATTCTATGCGGTGTCATACGCAAGTCATTAGAATACTTTCCTACTACAATTATAAGACATAAGCATTCAATATTTGAGTAAACAAAGAGAAAATAAAGCTATCTATTGGGTTTCACTAAAAAGTCAATAGGAAGACTTGACTATTGTTGTTAAAAGACATAGGCATTCATATTATAGAGCCACAAACCACATTAGTAAAATAAAAACATGATAACATGGGATTCAAACCAATGACAGTCTTAATTTGATAGTGCAAACCCAACACCTTACAAACTGTGCTAACCAGACTGTGCATACCAGACATCCAATTTATCAGAGATTTAAGTGAATAAGCTACAGTGTCCAAGGTACTAAACATAATAAACTCTATGGGATGTCATAAGCAAGTCATTAGAATACTTTCCTACTAAATTTATAAGACATAAGCATTCAATATTTTAGTAAACAAAGAGAAAATAAAGCTATCTATTGGGTTTCACTAAAAAGTCAATTGGAAGACTTGACTATTGTTGTTAAAAGACATAGGCATTCATATTATAGAGCCACAAACCACACTAGTAAAATAAAAACATGATAATATGGGATTTGAACCAATTACAGTCTTAATTTGATAGTGCAAACACAACACCTTACAAACTGTGCTAACCAGACTGTGCATACCAGACACACAATTTATCAGAGATTTAAGTGAATAAGCTACAGTGTCCAAGGTACTAAACATAATATATTCTATGGGGTGTCATAAGCAAGTCATTAGAATACTTTCCTACTAAATTTATAAGACATAAGCATTCAATATTTGAGTAAACAAAGAGAAAATAAAGCTATCTATTGGGTTTCACTAAAAGCCCATTGGAAGACTTGACTTTTGTTGTTAAAAGACATAGGCATTCATATTATAGAGCCACAAACCACACTAGCAAAATAAAAACATGATAACATGGGATGTGAACTAATGACAGTCTTAATTTGATAGTGCAAACCAAACACCTTACTAACTGTGCTAACCAGACTGTGCATACCAGGTGCACAATTTATCAGAGATTTAAGTGAATAAGCTACAGTGTCCAAGGTGCTAAACATAATATATTCTATGGGGTGTCATAAGCAAGTCATTAGAATACTTTCCTACTCAATTAATAAGACATAAGCATTCAATATTTGAGTAAACAAAGAGAAAATAAAGCTTTCTATTGGGTTTCACTAAAAAGTCCATTGGAAGACTTGACTATTGTTCTTAAAAGACATAGGCATTCATATTATAGAGCCACAAACCACACTAGTAAAATAAAAACATGATAACATGGGATTCAAACCAATGACAGTCTTAATTTGATAGTGCAAACCCAACACCTTACAAACTGTGCTAACCAGACTGTGCATACCATACACACAATTTATCAGAGATTTAAGTGAATAAGCTACAGTGTCCAAGGTACTAAACATAATATATTCTATGGGGTGTCATAAGCAAGTCTTTAGAATACTTTCCTACTTAATTTATAAGACATAAGCATTCAATATTTAAGTAAACAAAGACAAAATAAAGCTATCTATTGGGTTTCACTAAAAAGTCCATTGGAAGACTTGACTATTGTTGTTAAAAGACATAGGCATTCATATTATAGAGCCACAAACCACACTAGTAAAATAAAAACAAGATAACATGGGATTCGAACCAATAACAGTCTTAATTTCATAGTGCAAACCAACACCTTACTAACTGTGCTAAGCAGAATGTCCATACCAGATCCACAATTTATCAGAGATTTAAGTGAATAAGCTACAGTGTCCAAGGTGCTAAACATAATATATTCTATGGGGTGTCATTAGCAAGTCATTAGAATACTTTCCTACTCAATTAATAAGACATAAGCATTCAATATTTGAGTAAACAAAGAGAAAATAAAGCTATCTATTGGGTTTCACTAAAAAGTCCATTGGAAGACTTGACTATTGTTGTTAAAAGACATAGGCATTCATATTATAGAGCCACAAACCACACTAGTAAAATAAAAACATGATAACATGGGATTCGAAAAAATGACAGTCAAAATTTGATAGTGCAAACACAACACCTTACAAACTGTGCTAACCAGACTGTGCATACCAGACACACAATGTATCAGAGATTTAAGTGAATAAGCTACAGTGTCCAAGGTACTAAACATAATATATTCTATGGGGTGTCATAAGCAAGTCATTAGAATACTTTCCTACTAAATTTATAAGACATAAGCATTCAATATTTTAGTAAACAAAGAGAAAATAAAGCTATCTATTGGGTTTCACTAAAAAGTCAATTGGAAGACTTGACTATTGTTGTTAAAAGACATAGGCATTCATATTATAGAGCCACAAACCACACTAGTAAAATAAAAACATGATAACATGGGATTTGAACCAATGACAGTCAAAATTTGATAGTGCAAACCCAACACCTTACAAACTGTGCTAACCAGACTGTGCGTACCAGACACACAATGTATCAGAGATTTAAGTGAATAAGCTACAGTGTCCAAGGTACTAAACATAATATATTCTATGGGGTGTCATAAGCAAGTAATTAGAATACTTTCCTACTCAATTTATAAGACATAAGCATTCAATATTTGAGTAAACAAAGAGAAAATAAAGCTATCTATTGGGTTTCACTAAAAAGTCAATTGGAAGACTTGACTATTGTTGTTAAAAGACATAGGTATTCATATTATAGAGCCACAAACCACACTAGTAAAATAAAAACATGATAACATGGGATTCGAAAAAATGACAGTCAAAATTTGATAGTGCAAACACAACACCTTACAAACTGTGCTAACCAGACTGTGCATACCAGACACACAATGTATCAGAGATTTAAGTGAATAAGCTACAGTGTCCAAGGTACTAAACATAATATATTCTATGGGGTGTCATAAGCAAGTCATTAGAATACTTTCCTACTAAATTTATAAGACATAAGCATTCAATATTTTAGTAAACAAAGAGAAAATAAAGCTATCTATTGGGTTTCACTAAAAAGTCAATTGGAAGACTTGACTATTGTTGTTAAAAGACATAGGCATTCATATTATAGAGCCACAAACCACACTAGTAAAATAAAAACATGATAACATGGGATTCGAACCAATGACAGTCAAAATTTGATAGTGCAAACACAACACCTTACAAACTGTGCTAACCAGACTGTGCATACCAGACACACAATGTATCAGAGATTTAAGTGAATAAGCTACAGTGTCCAAGGTACTAAACATAATAAACTCTATGGGATGTCATAAGCAAGTCATTAGAATACTTTCCTACTAAATTTATAAGACATAAGCATTCAATATTTTAGTAAACAAAGAGAAAATAAAGCTATCTATTGGGTCTCACTAAAAAGTCAATTGGAAGACTTGACTATTGTTGTTAAAAGACATAGGCATTCATATTATAGAGCCACAAACCACACTAGTAAAATAAAAACATGATAACATGGGATTCAAACCAATGACAGTCAAAATTTGATAGTGCAAACACAACACCTTACAAACTGTGCTAACCAGACTGTGCATACCAGACACACAATGTATCAGAGATTTAAGTGAATAAGCTACAGTGTCCAAGGTACTAAACATAATATATTCTATGGGGTGTCATAAGCAAGTCTTTAGAATACTTTCCTACTTAATTTATAAGACATAAGCATTCAATATTTGAGTAAACAAAGAGAAAATAAAGCTATCTATTGGGTTTCACTAAAAAGTCCATTGGAAGACTTGACTATTGTTGTTAAAAGACATAGGCATTCATATTATAGAGCCACAAACCACACTAGTAAAATAAAAACATGATAACATGGGATTTGAACCTATGACAGTCTTAACTTGATAGTGCAAACCCAACACCTTACTGACCGTGCTAACCAGACTGTGCATACCAGACACCCAATTTATCAGAGATTTAAGTGAATAAGCTACAGTGTCCAAGGTACTAAACATAATATATTCTATGGGGTGTCATAAGCAAGTCATTAGAATACTTTCCTACTACAATTATAAGACATAAGCATTCAATATTTTAGTAAACAAAGAGAAAATAAAGCTATCTATTGGGTTTCACTAAAAAGTCAATAGGAAGACTTGACTATTGTTGTTAAAAGACATAGGCATTCATATTATAGAGCCACAAACCACACTAGTAAAATAAAAACATGATAACATGGGATTCAAACCAATGACAGTCTTAATTTGATAGTGCAAACACCAACACCTTACAAACTGTGCTAACCAGACTGTGCATACCAGACATCTAATTTATCAGAGATTTAAGTGAATAAGCTACAGTGTCCAAGGTACTAAACATAATAAACTCTATGGGATGTCATAAGCAAGTCATTAGAATACTTTCCTACTAAATTTATAAGACATAAGCATTCAATATTTTAGTAAACAAAGAGAAAATAAAGCTATCTATTGGGTTTCACTAAAAAGCCCATTGGAAGACTTGACTATTGTTGTTAAAAGACATAGGCATTCATATTATAGAGCCACAAACCACACTAGTAAAATAAAAACATGATAATATGGGATTTGAACCAATTACAGTCTTAATTTGATAGTGCAAACACAACACCTTACTAACTGTGCTAACCAGACTGTGCATACCAGGCACACAATTTATCAGAAATTTAAGTGAATAAGCTACAGTGTGCAAGGTGCTAAACATAATATATTCTATGGGGTGTCATAAGCAAGTCATTAGAATACTTTCATACTAAATTAATAAGACATAAGCATTCAATATTTGAGTAAACAAAGAGAAAATAAATCTTTCTATTGGGTTTCACTAAAAAGTCCATTGGAAGACTTGACTATTGTTGTTAAAAGACATAGGCATTCATATTATAGAGCCACAAACCACACTAGTAAAATAAAAACATGATAATATGGGATTTGAACCAATTACAGTCTTAATTTGATAGTGCAAACACAACACCTTACTAACTGTGCTAACCAGACTGTGCATACCAGACACACAATGTATCAGAGATTTAAGTGAATAAGCTACAGTGTCCAAGGTACTAAACATAATATATTCTATGGGGTGTCATAAGCAAGTCTTTAGAATACTTTCCTACTTAATTTATAAGACATAAGCATTCAATATTTGAGTAAACAAAGAGAAAATAAAGCTATCTATTGGGTTTCACTAAAAAGTCCATTGGAAGACTTGACTATTGTTGTTAAAAGACATAGGCATTCATATTATAGAGCCACAAACCACACTAGTAAAATAAAAACATGATAACATGGGATTTGAACCTATGACAGTCTTAATTTGATAGTGCAAACCCAACACTTTACTGACCGTGCTAACCAGACTGTGCATACCAGAAACCCAATTTATCAGAGATTTAAGTGAATAAGCTACAGTGTCCAAGGTACTAAACATAATATATTCTATGGGGTGTCATAAGCAAGTCATTAGAATACTTTCCTACTAAATTTATAAGACATAAGCATTCACTATTTGAGTAAACAAAGAGAAAATAAAGCTATCTATTGGGTTTCACTAAAAAGTCCATTGGAAGACTTGACTATTGTTGTTAAAAGACATAGGCATTCATATTATAGAGCCACAAACCACACTAGTAAAATAAAAACATATTAACATGAGATTCGAACCAATGACAGTCTTAATTATATAGTGCAAACCCAACACCTTACTAACTGTGCTAACCAGACTGTGCATACCAGAAACACAATTTATCAGAGATTTAAGTGAATAGGCTACCGTGTCCAAGGTACTAAACATAATATATTCTATGGGGTGTCATACGCAAGTCATTAGAATACTTTCCTACTACAATTATAAGACATAAGCATTCAATATTTGAGTAAACAAAGAGAAAATTAAAGCTATCTATTGGGTTTCACTAAAAAGTCAATAGGAAGACTTGACTATTGTTGTTAAAAGACATAGGCATTCATATTATAGAGCCACAAACCACACTAGTAAAATAAAAACATGATAACATGGGATTCAAACCAATGACAGTCTTAATTTGATAGTGCAAACCCAACACCTTACAAACTGTGCTAACCAGACTGTGCATACCAGACATACAATTTATCAGAGATTTAAGTGAATAAGCTACAGTGTCCAAGGTACTAAACATAATAAACTCTATGGGATGTCATAAGCAAGTCATTAGAATACTTTCCTACTAAATTTATAAGACATAAGCATTCAATATTTTAGTAAACAAAGAGAAAATAAAGCTATCTATTGAGTTTCACTAAAAAGCCCATTGGAAGACTTGACTATTGTTGTTAAAAGACATAGGCATTCATATTATAGAGCCACAAACCACACTAGTAAAATAAAAACATGATAATATGGGATTTGAACCAATTACAGTCTTAATTTGATAGTGCAAACACAACACCTTACTATCTGTGCTAACCAGACTGTGCATACCAGGCGCACAATTTATCAGAGATTTAAGTGAATAAGCTACAGTGTGCAAGGTGCTAAACATAATATATTCTATGGGGTGTCATAAGCAAGTCATTAGAATACTTTCCTACTAAATTAATAAGACATAAGCATTCAATATTTGAGTAAACAAAGAGAAAATAAAGCTTTCTATTGGGTTTCACTAAAAAGTCCATTGGAAGACTTGACTATTGTTGTTAAAAGACATAGGCATTCATATTATAGAGCCACAAACCACACTAGTAAAATAAAAACATGATAACATGGGATTTGAACCAATGACAGTCTTAATTTGATAGTGCAAACCCAACACCTTACTAACTGTGCTAACCAGACTGTACATATTAAGCGCACAATTTATCAGAGATTTAAGTGAATAAGCTACAGTGTGCAAGGTGCTAAACATAATATATTCTATGGGGTGTCATAAGCAAGTCATTAGAATACTTTCCTACTAAATTAATAAGACATAAGCATTCAATATTTGAGTAAACAAAGAGAAAATAAAGCTTTCTATTGGGTTTCACTAAAAAGTCCATTGGAAGACTTGACTATTGTTGTTAAAAGACATAGGCATTCATATTATAGAGCCACAAACCACACTAGTAAAATAAAAACATATTAACATGAGATTCGAACCAATGACAGTCTTAATTATATAGTGCAAACCCAACACCTTACTAACTGTGCTAACCAGACTGTGCATACCAGAAACACAATTTATCAGAGATTTAAGTGAATAGGCTACCGTGTCCAAGGTACTAAACATAATATATTCTATGGGGTGTCATACGCAAGTCATTAGAATACTTTCCTACTACAATTATAAGACATAAGCATTCAATATTTGAGTAAACAAAGAGAAAATAAAGCTATCTATTGGGTTTCACTAAAAAGTCAATAGGAAGACTTGACTATTGTTGTTAAAAGACATAGGCATTCATATTATAGAGCCACAAACCACACTAGTAAAATAAAAACATGATAACATGGGATTCAAACCAATGACAGTCTTAATTTGATAGTGCAAACCCAACACCTTACAAACTGTGCTAACCAGACTGTGCATACCAGACATCCAATTTATCAGAGATTTAAGTGAATAAGCTACAGTGTCCAAGGTACTAAACATAATAAACTCTATGGGATGTCATAAGCAAGTCATTAGAATACTTTCCTACTAAATTTATAAGACATAAGCATTCAATATTTTAGTAAACAAAGAGAAAATAAAGCTATCTATTGGGTTTCACTAAAAAGCCCATTGGAAGACTTGACTATTGTTGTTAAAAGACATAGGCATTCATATTATAGAGCCACAAACCACACTAGTAAAATAAAAACATGATAATATGGGATTTGAACCAATTACAGTCTTAATTTGATAGTGCAAACACAACACCTTACTATCTGTGCTAACCAGACTGTGCATACCAGGCGCACAATTTATCAGAGATTTAAGTGAATAAGCTACAGTGTGCAAGGTGCTAAACATAATATATTCTATGGGGTGTCATAAGCAAGTCATTAGAATACTTTCCTACTAAATTAATAAGACATAAGCATTCAATATTTGAGTAAACAAAAAGAAAATAAAGCTTTCTATTGGGTTTCACTAAAAAGTCCATTGGAAGACTTGACTATTGTTGTTAAAAGACATAGGCATTCATATTATAGAGCCACAAACCACACTAGTAAAATAAAAACATGATAACATGGGATTTGAACCAATGACAGTCTTAATTTGATAGTGCAAACCCAACACCTTACTAACTGTGCTAACCAGACTGTATATACCAAGCACACAATTTATCAGAGATTTAAGTGAATAAGCTACAGTGTCCAAGGTGCTAAACATAATATATTCTATGGGGTGTCATTAGCAAGTCATTAGGATACTTTCCTACTCAATTAATAAGACATAAGCATTCAATATTTGAGTAAACAAAGAGAAAATAAAGCTATCTATTGGGTTTCACTAAAAAGTCCATTGGAAGACTTGACTATTGTTGTTAAAAGACATAGGCATTCATATTATAGAGCCACAAACCACACTAGTAAAATAAAAACATGATAACATGGGATTCAAACCAATGACAGTCTTAATTTGATAGTGCAAACCCAACACCTTACAAACTGTGCTAACCAGACTGTGCATACCAGACACACAATTTATCAGAGATTTAAGTGAATAAGCTACAGTGTCCAAGGTACTAAACATAATATATTCTATGGGGTGTCATAAGCAAGTCTTTAGAATACTTTCCTACTTAATTTATAAGACATAAGCATTCAATATTTGAGTAAACAAAGACAAAATAAAGCTATCTATTGGGTTTCACTAAAAAGTCCATTGGAAGACTTGACTATTGTTGTTAAAAGACATAGGCATTCATATTATAGAGCCACAAACCACACTAGTAAAATAAAAACAAGATAACATGGGATTCGAACCAATAACAGTCTTAATTTCATAGTGCAAACCAACACCTTACTAACTGTGCTAAGCAGAATGTGCATACCAGATCCACAATTTATCAGAGATTTAAGTGAATAAGCTACAGTGTCCAAGGTGCTAAACATAATATATTCTATGGGGTGTCATTAGCAAGTCATTAGAATACTTTCCTACTCAATTAATAAGACATAAGCATTCAATATTTGAGTAAACAAAGAGAAAATAAAGCTATCTATTGGGTTTCACTAAAAAGTCCATTGGTAGACTTGACTATTGTTGTTAAAAGACATAGGCATTCATATTATAGAGCCACAAACCACACTAGTAAAATAAAAACATGATAACATGGGATTCAAACCAATGACAGTCTTAATTTGATAGTGCAAACCCAACAACTTACAAACTGTGCTAACCAGACTGTGCATACCAGACACACAATTTATCAGAGATTTACGTGAATAAGCTACAGTGTCCAAGGTACTAAACATAATATATTCTATGGGGTGTCATAAGCAAGTCTTTAGAATACTTTCCTACTTAATTTATAAGACATAAGCATTCAATATTTGAGTAAACAAAGACAAAATAAAGCTATCTATTGGGTTTCACTAAAAAGTCCATTGGAAGACTTGACTATTGTTGTTAAAAGACATAGGCATTCATATTATAGAGCCACAAACCACACTAGTAAAATAAAAACAAGATAACATGGGATTCGAACCAATAACAGTCTTAATTTCATAGTGCAAACCAACACCTTACTAACTGTGCTAACCATAATGTGCATACCAGACCCACAATTTATCAGAGATTTAAGTGAATAAGCTACAGTGTCCAAGGTACTAAACATAATAAACTCTATGGGATGTCATAAGCAAGTCATTAGAATACTTTCCTACTAAATTTATAAGACATAAGCATTCAATATTTTAGTAAACAAAGAGAAAATAAAGCTATCTATTGGGTTTCACTAAAAAGTCAATTGGAAGACTTGATTATTGTTGTTAAAAGACATAGGCATTCATATTATAGAGCCACAAACCACACTAGTAAAATAAAAACATGATAACATGGAATTTGAACCAATGACAGTCAAAATTTGATAGTGCAAACCCAACACCTTACAAACTGTGCTAACCAGACTGTGCATACCAGACACACAATTTATCAGAGATTTAAGTGAATATGCTACAGTGTCCAAGGTACTAAACATAATATATTCTATGGGGTGTCATAAGCAAGTCTTTAGAATACTTTTCTACTTAATTTATAAGACATAAGCATTCAATATTTGAGAAAACAAAGAGAAAATAAAGCTATCTATTGGGTTTCACTAAAAAGTCCATTGGAAGACTTGACTATTGTTGTTAAAAGACATAGGCATTCATATTATAGAGCCACAAACCACACTAGTAAAATAAAAACATGATAACATGGGATTCAAACCAATGACAGTCTTAATTTGATAGTGCAAACCCAACACCTTACAAACTGTGCTAACCAGACTGTGCATACCAGACACACAATTTATCAGAGATTTAAGTGAATAAGCTACAGTGTCCAAGGTACTAAACATAATATATTCTATGGGGTGTCATAAGCAAGTCTTTAGAATACTTTTCTACTTAATTTATAAGACATAAGCATTCAATATTTGAGTAAACAAAGAGAAAATAAAGCTATCTATTGGGTTTCACTAAAAAGTCCATTGGAAGACTTGACTATTGTTGTTAAAAGACATAGGCATTCATATTATAGAGCCACAAACCACACTAGTAAAATAAAAACATGATAACATGGGATTTGAACCTATGACAGTCTTAATTTGATAGTGCAAACCCAACACCTTACTGACCGTGCTAACCAGACTGTGCATACCAGACACCCAATTTATCAGAGATTTAAGTGAATAAGCTACAGTGTCCAAGGTACTAAACATAATATATTCTATGGGGTGTCATAAGCAAGTCATTAGAATACTTTCCTACTAAATTTATAAGACATAAGCATTCAATATTTGAGTAAACAAAGAGAAAATAAAGCTATCTATTGGGTTTCACTAAAAAGTCCATTGGAAGACTTGACTATTGTTGTTAAAAGACATAGGCATTCATATTATAGAGCCACAAACCACACTAGTAAAATAAAAACATATTAACATGAGATTCGAACCAATGACAGTCTTAATTATATAGTGCAAACCCAACACCTTACTAACTGTGCTAACCAGACTGTGCATACCAGAAACACAATTTATCAGAGATTTAAGTGAATAGGCTACCGTGTTCAAGGTACTAAACATAATATATTCTATGGGGTGTCATACGCAAGTCATTAGAATACTTTCCTACTACAATTATAAGACATAAGCATTCAATATTTGAGTAAACAAAGAGAAAATAAAGCTATCTATTGGGTTTCACTAAAAAGTCAATTGGAAGACTTGACTATTGTTGTTAAAAGACATAGGCATTCATATTATAGAGCCACAAACCACACTAGTAAAATAAAAACATGATAACATGGGATTCAAACCAATGACAGTCTTAATTTGATAGTGCAAACCCAACACCTTACAAACTGTGCTAACCAGACTGTGCATACCAGACATACAATTTATCAGAGATTTAAGTGAATAAGCTACAGTGTCCAAGGTACGAAATATAATAAACTCTATGGGATGTCATAAGCAAGTCATTAGAATACTTTCCTACTAAATTTATAAGACATAAGCATTCAATATTTTAGTAAACAAAGAGAAAAACAAAGCTATCTATTGGGTTTCACTAAAAAGCCCATTGGAAGACTTGACTATTGTTGTTAAAAGACATAGGCATTCATATTATAGAGCCACAAACCACACTAGTAAAATAAAAACATGATAATATGGGATTTGAACCAATTACAGTCTTAATTTGATAGTGCAAACACAACACCTTACTAACTGTGCTAACCAGACTGTGCATACCAGGCGCACAATTTATCAGAGATTTAAGTGAATAAGCTACAGTGTGCAAGGTGCTAAACATAATATATTCTATGGGGTGTCATAAGCAAGTCATTAGAATACTTTCCTACTAAATTAATAAGACATAAGCATTCAATATTTGAGTAAACAAAGAGAAAATAAAGCTTTCTATTGGGTTTCACTAAAAAGTCCATTGGAAGACTTGACTATTGTTGTTAAAAGACATAGGCATTCATATTATAGAGCCACAAACCACACTAGTAAAATAAAAACATGATAACATGGGATTCAAACCAATGACAGTCTTAATTTGATAGTGCAAACCCAACACCTTACTAACTGTGCTAACCAGACTGTGCATACCAAACACACAATTTATCAGAGATTTACGTGAATAAGCTACAGTGTCCAAGGTACTAAACATAATATATTCTATGGGGTGTCATAAGCAAGTCTTTAGAATACTTTCCTACTTAATTTATAAGACATAAGCATTCAATATTTGAGTAAACAAAGACAAAATAAAGCTATCTATTGGGTTTCACTAAAAAGTCCATTGGAAGACTTGACTATTGTTAAAAGACATAGGCATTCATATTATAGAGCCACAAACCACACTAGTAAAATAGTAACATGGGATTCAAACCAATGACAGTCTTAATTTGATAGTGCAAACCCAACACCTTACAAACTGTGCTAACCAGACTGTGCATACCAGACATACAATTTATCAGAGATTTAAGTGAATAAGCTACAGTGTCCAAGGTACGAAACATAATAAACTCTATGGGATGTCATAAGCAAGTCATTAGAATACTTTCCTACTAAATTTATAAGACATAAGCATTCAATATTTTAGTAAACAAAGAGAAAATAAAGCTATCTATTGGGTTTCACTAAAAAGTCCATTGGAAGACTTGACTATTGTTGTTAAAAGACATAGGCATTCATATTATAGAGCCACAAACCACACTAGTAAAATAAAAACAAGATAACATGGGATTCGAACCAATAACAGTCTTAATTTCATAGTGCAAACCAACACCTTACTAACTGTGCTAACCAGAATGTGCGTACCAAAACCACAATTTAACAGAGATTTAAGTAAATAAGCTACAGTGTCCAAGGTACTAAACATAATAAACTCTATGGGATGTCATAAGCAAGTCATTAGAATACTTTCCTACTAAATTTATAAGACATAAGCATTCAATATTTTAGTAAACAAAGAGAAAATAAAGCTATCTATTGGGTTTCACTAAAAAGTCAATTGGAAGACTTGACTATTGTTGTTAAAAGACATAGGCATTCATATTATAGAGCCACAAACCACACTAGTAAAATAAAAACATGATAACATGGGATTTGAACCAATGACAGTCTTAATTTGATAGTGCAAACCCAACACCTTACTAACTGTGCTAACCAGACTGTACATACCAAGCGCACAATTTATCAGAGATTTAAGTGAATAAGCTACAGTGTCCAAGGTGCTAAACATAATATATTCTATGGGGTGTCATTAGCAAGTCATTAGAATACTTTCCTACTCAATTAATAAGACATAAGCATTCAATATTTGAGTAAACAAATAGAAAATAAAGCTATCTATTGGGTTTCACTAAAAAGTCCATTGGAAGACTTGACTATTGTTGTTAAAAGACATAGGCATTCATATTATAGAGCCACAAACCACACTAGTAAAATAATAACATGGGATTCAAACCAATGACAGTCTTAATTTGATAGTGCAAACCCAACACCTTACAAACTGTGCTAACCAGACTGTGCATACCAGACACATAATTTATCAGAGATTTAAGTGAATAAGCTACCGTGTCCAAGGTACTAAACATAATATATTCTATGGGGTGTCATAAGCAAGTCTTTAGAATACTTTCCTACTTAATTTATAAGACATAAGCATTCAATATTTGAGTAAACAAAGACAAAATAAAGCTATCTATTGGGTTTCACTAAAAAGTCCATTGGAAGACTTGACTATTGTTGTTAAAAGACATAGGCATTCATATTATAGAGCCACAAACCACACTAGTAAAATGAAGACAAGATAACATGGGATTCGAACCAATAACAGTCTTAATTTCATAGTGCAAACCAACACCTTACTAACTGTGCTAATCAGAATGTGCATACCAGATCCACAATTTATCAGAGATTTAAGTGAATAAGCTACAGTGTCCAAGGTGCTAAACATAATATATTCTATGGGGTGTCATTAGCAAGTCATTAGAATACTTTCCTACTCAATTAATAAGACATAAGCATTCAATATTTGAGTAAACAAAGAGAAAATAAAGCTATCTATTGGGTTTCACTAAAAAGTCCATTGGAAGACTTGACTATTGTTGTTAAAAGACATAGGCATTCATATTATAGAGCCACAAACCACACTAGTAAAATAAAAACATGATAACATGGGATTCAAACCAATGACAGTCTTAATTTGATAGTGCAAACCCAACACCTTACAAACTGTGCTAACCAGACTGTGCATACCAGACCCCCAATTTATCAGAGATTTAAGTGAATAAGCTACAGTGTCCAAGGTACTAAACATAATAAACTCTATGGGATGTCATAAGCAAGTCATTAGAATACTTTCCTACTACATTTATAAGACATAAGCATTCAATATTTTAGTAAACAAAGAGAAAATAAAGCTATCTATTGGGTTTCACTAAAAAGTCAATTGGAAGACTTGACTATTGTTGTTAAAAGACATAGGCATTCATATTATAGAGCCACAAACCACACTAGTAAAATAAAAACAAGATAACATGGGATTCGAACCAATAACAGTCTTAATTTCATAGTGCAAACCAACACCTTACTAACTGTGCTAACCAGAATGTGCATACCAGACCCCCAATTTATCAGAGATTTAAGTGAATAAGCTACAGTGTCCAAGGTACTAAACATAATAAACTCTATGGGATGTCATAAGCAAGTCATTAGAATACTTTCCTACTACATTTATAAGACATAAGTATTCAATATTTTAGTAAACAAAGAGAAAATAAAGCTATCTATTGGGTTTCACTAAAAAGTCAATTGGAAGACTTGACTATTGTTGTTAAAAGACATAGGCATTCATATTATAGAGCCACAAACCACACTAGTAAAATAAAAACATGATAACATGGGATTTGAACCAATGACAGTCAAAATTTGATAGTGCAAACCCAACACCTTACAAACTGTGCTAACCAGACTGTGCATACCAGACACACAATGTATCAGAGATTTAAGTGAATAAGCTACAGTGTCCAAGGTACTAAACATAATATATTCTATGGGGTGTCATAAGCAAGTAATTAGAATACTTTCCTACTCAATTTATAAGACATAAGCATTCAATATTTGAGTAAACAAAGAGAAAATAAAGCTATCTATTGGGTTTCACTAAAAAGTCCATTGGAAGACTTGACTATTGTTGTTAAAAGACATAGGCATTCATATTATAGAGCCACAAACCACACTAGTAAAATAAAAACATGATAACATGGGATTCAAACCAATGACAGTCTTAATTTGATAGTGCAAACCTAACACCTTACAAACTGTGCTAACCAGACTGTGCATACCAGACACACAATTTATCAGAGATTTAAGTGAATAAGCTACAGTGTCCAAGGTACTAAACATAATATATTCTATAGGGTGTCATAAGCAAGTCTTTAGAATACTTTCCTACTTAATTTATAAGACATAAGCATTCAATATTTGAGTAAACAAAGAGAAAATAAAGCTATCTGTTGGGTTTCACTAAAAAGTCCATTGGAAGACTTGACTATTGTTGTTAAAAGACATAGGCATTCATATTATAGAGCCACAAACCACACTAGTAAAATAAAAACATGATAACATGGGATTTGAACCTATGACAGTCTTAATTTGATAGTGCAAACCCAACACCTTACTGACCGCGCTAACCAGACTGTGCATACCAGACACTCAATTTATCAGAGATTTAAGTGAATAAGCTACAGTGTCCAAGGTACTAAACATAATATATTCTATGGGGTGTCATAAGCAAGTCATTAGAATACTTTCCTACTAAATTTATAAGACATAAGCATTCAATATTTGAGTAAACAAAGAGAAAATAAAGCTATCTATTGGGTTTCACTAAAAAGTCCATTGGAAGACTTGACTATTGTTGTTAAAAGACATAGGCATTCATATTATAGAGCCACAAACCACACTAGTAAAATAAAAACATGATAACATGGGATTTGAACCAATGACAGTCAAAATTTGATAGTGCAAACCCAACACCTTACAAACTGTGCTAACCAGACTGTGCATACCAGACACACAATGTATCAGAGATTTAAGTGAATAAGCTACAGTGTCCAAGGTACTAAACATAATATATTCTATGGGGTGTCATAAGCAAGTAATTAGAATACTTTCCTACTCAATTTATAAGACATAAGCATTCAATATTTGAGTAAACAAAGAGAAAATAAAGCTATCTATTGGGTTTCACTAAAAAGTCCATTGGAAGACTTGACTATTGTTGTTAAAAGACATAGGCATTCATATTATAGAGCCACAAACCACACTAGTAAAATAAAAACATGATAACATGGGATTCAAACCAATGACAGTCTTAATTTGATAGTGCAAACCTAACACCTTACAAACTGTGCTAACCAGACTGTGCATACCAGACACACAATTTATCAGAGATTTAAGTGAATAAGCTACAGTGTCCAAGGTACTAAACATAATATATTCTATAGGGTGTCATAAGCAAGTCTTTAGAATACTTTCCTACTTAATTTATAAGACATAAGCATTCAATATTTGAGTAAACAAAGAGAAAATAAAGCTATCTGTTGGGTTTCACTAAAAAGTCCATTGGAAGACTTGACTATTGTTGTTAAAAGACATAGGCATTCATATTATAGAGCCACAAACCACACTAGTAAAATAAAAACATGATAACATGGGATTTGAACCTATGACAGTCTTAATTTGATAGTGCAAACCCAACACCTTACTGACCGCGCTAACCAGACTGTGCATACCAGACACTCAATTTATCAGAGATTTAAGTGAATAAGCTACAGTGTCCAAGGTACTAAACATAATATATTCTATGGGGTGTCATAAGCAAGTCATTAGAATACTTTCCTACTAAATTTATAAGACATAAGCATTCAATATTTGAGTAAACAAAGAGAAAATAAAGCTATCTATTGGGTTTCACTAAAAAGTCCATTGGAAGACTTGACTATTGTTGTTAAAAGACATAGGCATTCATATTATAGAGCCACAAACCACACTAGTAAAATAAAAACATATTAACATGGGATTCGAACCAATGACAGTCTTAATTGTATAGTGCAAACCCAACACCTTACTAACTGTGCTAACCAGACTGTGCATAACAGAAACACAATTTATCAGAGATTTAAGTGAATAGGCTACCGTGTCCAAGGTACTAAACATAATATATTCTATGGGGTGTCATACGCAAGTCATTAGAATACTTTCCTACTACAATTATAAGACATAAGCATTCAATATTTGAGTAAACAAAGAGAAAATAAAGCTATCTATTGGGTTTCACTAAAAAGTCCATTGGAAGACTTGACTATTGTTGTTAAAAGACATAGGCATTCATATTATAGAGCCACAAACCACACTAGTAAAATAAAAACATGATAACATGGGATTCAAACCAATGACAGTCTTAATTTGATAGTGCAAACCCAACACCTTACAAACTGTGCTAACCAGACTGTGCATACCAGACACACAATTTATCAGAGATTTACGTGAATAAGCTACAGTGTCCAAGGTACTAAACATAATATATTATATGGGGTGTCATAAGCAAGTCTTTAGAATACTTTCCTACTTAATTTATAAGACATAAGCATTCAATATTTGAGTAAACAAAGACAAAATAAAGCTATCTATTGGGTTTCACTAAAAAGTCCATTGGAAGACTTGACTATTGTTGTTAAAAGACATAGGCATTCATATTATAGAGCCACAAACCACACTAGTAAAATAAAAACAAGATAACATGGGATTCGAACCAATAACAGTCTTAATTTCATAGTGCAAACCAACACCTTACTAACTGTGCTAACCAGAATGTGCATACCAGACCCACAATTTATTAGAGATTTAAGTGAATAAGCTACAGTGTCCAATGTACTAAACATAATAAACTCTATGGGATGTCATAAGCAAGTCATTAGAATACTTTCCTACTAAATTTATAAGACATAAGCATTCAATATTTTAGTAAACAAAGAGAAAATAAAGCTATCTATTGGGTTTCACTAAAAAGTCAATTGGAAGACTTGACTATTGTTGTTAAAAGACATAGGCATTCATATTATAGAGCCACAAACCACACTAGTAAAATAAAAACATGATAACATGGGATTTGAACCAATGACAGTCAAAATTTGATAGTGCAAACCCAACACCTTACAAACTGTGCTAACCAGACTGTGCATACCAGACACACAATGTATCAGAGATTTAAGTGAATAAGCTACAGTGTCCAAGGTACTAAACATAATATATTCTATGGGGTGTCATAAGCAAGTAATTAGAATACTTTCCTACTCAATTTATAAGACATAAGCATTCAATATTTGAGTAAACAAAGAGAAAATAAAGCTATCTATTGGGTTTCACTAAAAAGTCCATTGGAAGACTTGACTATTGTTGTTAAAAGACATAGGCATTCATATTATAGAGCCACAAACCATACTAGTAAAATAAAAACATGATAACATGGGATTCAAACCAATGACAGTCTTAATTTGATAGTGCAAACCCAACACCTTACTGACCGTGCTAACCAGACTGTGCATACCAGACACTCAATTTATCAGAGATTTAAGTGAATAAGCTACAGTGTCCAAGGTACTAAACATAATATATTCTATGGGTTGTCATAAGCAAGTCATTAGAATACTTTCCTACTAAATTTATAAGACATAAGCATTCAATATTTGAGTAAACAAAGAGAAAATAAAGCTATTTATTGGGTTTCACTACAAAGTCCATTGGAAGACTTGACTATTGTTGTTAAAAGACATAGGCATTCATATTATAGAGCCACAAACCACACTAGTAAAATAAAAACATATTAACATGGGATTCGAACCAATGACAGTCTTAATTGTATAGTGCAAACCCAACACCTTACTAACTGTGCTAACCAGACTGTGCATACCAGAAACACAATTTATCAGAGATTTAAGTGAATAGGCTACCGTGTCCAAGGTACTAAACATAATATATTCTATGGGGTGTCATACGCAAGTCATTAGAATACTTTCCTACTACAATTATAAGACATAAGCATTCAATATTTGAGTAAACAAAGAGAAAATAAAAGCTATCTATTGGGTTTCACTAAAAAGTCCATTGGAAGACTTGACTATTGTTGTTAAAAGACATAGGCATTCATATTATAGAGCCACAAACCACACTAGTAAAATAAAAACAAGATAACATGGGATTCAAACCAATAACAGTCTTAATTTCATAGTGCAAACCAACACCTTACTAACTGTGCTAACCAGAATGTGCATACCAGACCCACAATTTATCAGAGATTTAAGTGAATAAGCTACAGTGTCCAAGGTACTAAACATAATAAACTCTATGGGATGTCATAAGCAAGTCATTAGAATACTTTCCTACTAAATTTATAAGACATAAGCATTCAATATTTTAGTAAACAAAGAGAAAATAAAGCTATCTATTGGGTTTCACTAAAAAGTCAATTGGAAGACTTGACTTTTGTTGTTAAAAGACATAGGCATTCATATTATAGAGCCACAAACCACACTAGTAAAATAAAAACATGATAACATGGGATTCGAACCAATGACAGTCAAAATTTGATAGTGCAAACCCAACACCTTACAAACTGTACTAACCAGACTGTGCATACCAGACATACAATGTATCAGAGATTTAAGTGAATAAGCTACAGTGTCCAAGGTACTAAACATAATATATTCTATGGGGTGTCATAAGCAAGTAATTAGAATACTTTCCTACTAAATTTATAAGACATAAGCATTCAATATTTGAGTAAACAAAGAGAAAATAAAGCTATCTATTGGGTTTCACTAAAAAGTCCATTGGAAGACTTGACTATTGTTGTTAAAAGACATAGGCATTCATATTATAGAGCCACAAACCACACTAGTAAAATAAAAACATATTAACATGGGATTCGAACCAATGACAGTCTTAATTATATAGTGCAAACCCAACACCTCACTAACTGTGCTAACCAGACTGTGCATACCAAAAACACAATTTATCAGAGATTTAAGTGAATAAGCTACCGTGTCCAAGGTACTAAACATAATATATTCTATGGGGTGTCATACGCAAGTCATTAGAATACTTTCCTACTACAATTATATGACATAAGCATTCAATATTTGAGTAAACAAAGAAAAAATAAAGCTATCTATTGGGTTTCACTAAAAAGTCCATTGGAAGACTTGACTATTGTTGTTAAAAGACATAGGCATTCATATTATAGAGCCACAAACCACACTAGTAAAATAAAAACATATTAACATGGGATTCGAACCAATGACAGTCTTAATTGTATAGTGCAAACCCAACACCTTACTAACTGTGCTAACCAGACTGTGCTAACCAGACTGTGCATACCAGAAACACAATTTATCAGAGATTTAAGTGAATAGGCTACCGTGTCCAAGGTACTAAACATAATATATTCTATGGGGTGTCATACGCAAGTCATTAGAATACTTTCCTACTACAATTATAAGACATAAGCATTCAATATTTGAGTAAACAAAGAGAAAATAAAAGCTATCTATTGGGTTTCACTAAAAAGTCCATTGGAAGACTTGACTATTGTTGTTAAAAGACATAGGCATTCATATTATAGAGCCACAAACCACACTAGTAAAATAAAAACAAGATAACATGGGATTCAAACCAATAACAGTCTTAATTTCATAGTGCAAACCAACACCTTACTAACTGTGCTAACCAGAATGTGCATACCAGGCCCACAATTTATCAGAGATTTACGTGAATAAGCTACAGTGTCCAAGGTACTAAACATAATATATTCTATGGGGTGTCATAAGCAAGTCTTTAGAATACTTTCCTACTTAATTTATAAGACATAAGCATTCAATATTTGAGTAAACAAAGAGAAAATAAAGCTATCTATTGGGTTTCACTAAAAAGTCCATTGGAAGACTTGACTATTGTTGTTAAAAGACATAGGCATTCATATTATAGAGCCACAAACCACACTAGTAAAATAAAAACATATTAACATGGGATTCGAACCAATGACAGTCTTAATTGT
>NW_026969898.1:0-22000 GCF_028390025.1 Pseudophryne corroboree
TTAAGTAAATCAGCTACAGTGTCCAAGTTACTAAACATCATATATTCTATGGGGTGTCATAAGCAAGTCATTAGAATACTTTACTACTAAAGTTATAAGACATATGCATTCAATATTTCAGTAAACAAAGAGAAAATAAAGCTATCTATTGGGTTTCACTAAGACTCCATTGGAAGACTTGACTATTGTTGTTAAAAGACATATTTATTCATATTACAGAGCCACAAACCACAATGCAGACTTGTGAAATAAATATATGCTTACATGGTATTCGAACCAATGACTGTCTTAATTTGATAGTGCAAACCCAACACCTTACATACTGTGCTAACCAGTCTATTCATAACAATAGCAGAATTTATCAGAGATTTAAGTAAATAAGCTACAGTGTCCAAGGTGCTAAACATCATATATTTTATGGGGTCTCATAAGCAAGTCATTAGAATTATTTACTACTAAAGTTATGATATATGCATTCAATATTTGAATAAACAAAGATAAAAAAAGCTATCTATTGGGTTTCACTAACAAATACATTGGAAGACTTGACTATTGTTGTTAAAAGACATATGCATTCATATTATAGAGCCACAAACCACAATGCAGACTTGTAAAATAAATATATGCTTACATGGTAATCGAACCAATGACAGTCTTAATTTGATAGTGCAAACCCAACACCTTACATACTGTGCTAACCAGTCTATTCATAACAATCTCCCAATTTATCAGAGATTTAAGTAAATAAGCTACAGTGTCCAAGGTGCTAAACATCATATATTTTATGGGGTGTCATAAGCAAGTCATTAGAATTCTTTACTACTAAAGTTATGACATATGCATTCAATATTTGAATAAACAAAGATAAAATAAAGCTATCTCTTGGGTTTCACTAACAAATACATTGGAAGACTTGACTATTGTTGTTAAAAGACATATGCATTCATATTATAGAGCCACAAACCACAATGCAGATTTGTAAAATAAATATATGCTTACATGGTATTCAAACCAATGACAGTCTTAATTTGATAGTGCAAACCCAACACCTTACCTACTGTGCTAACCAGTTTATTCATATCAATCCCACTATTTATCAGAGATTTAAGTAAATAAGCTACAGTGTCCAAGGTGCTAAACATCATATATTCTATGGGGTGTCATAAGCAAGTCATTAGAATACTTTACTACTAAAGTTATGACATATGCATTCAATACTTGAATAAACAAAGATAAAATAAAGCTATCTCTTGGGTTTCACTAACAAATACATTGGAAGACTTGACTATTGTTGTTAAAATACATATGCATTACATTGTATAGAGCCACAAACCACACTAGTAAAATAAAAACATGCTTACATGAGATTCAAACCAATGGCTGTCATAATTTGATAGTGCAAACCCAACACCTTACCAACTGTGCCAAACAGTCTGCATACAAACTGCACAATTAATCAGAAATTTAAGTAAATCAGCTACAGTGTCCAAGTTACTAAACATGATATATTCTATGGGGTGTCATAAGCAAGTCATTAGAATACTTTACTACTAAAGTTATAAGACATATGCATTCAATATTTCAGTAAACAAAGAGAAAATAAAGCTATCTATTGGGTTTCACTAAGACTCCATTGGAAGACTTGACTATTGTTGTTAAAAGACATATGCATTCATATTACAGAGCCACAAACCACAATGCAGACTTGTAAAATAAATATATGCTTACATGGTATTCGAACCAATGGCTGTCTTAATTTGATAGTGCAAACCCAACACCTTACATACTGTGCTAACCAGTCTATTCATAACAATCGCACAATTTATCAGAGATTTAAGTAAATAAGCTACAGTGTCCAAGGTGCTAAACATCATATATTTTATGGGGTCTCATAAGCAAGTCATTAGAATTCTTTACTACTAAAGTTATGATATATGCATTCAATATTTGAATAAACAAAGATAAAATAAAGCTATCTCTTGGGTTTCACTAACAAATACATTGGAAGACTTGACTATTGTTGTTAAAAGACATATGCATTCATATTATAGAGCCACAAACCACAATGCAGACTTGTAAAATAAATATATGCTTACATGGTATTCGAACCAATGACAGGCTTAATTTGATAGTGCAAACCTAACACCTTACCTACTGTGCTAACCAGTCTATTCATAACAATCCCACTATTTATCAGAGATTTAAGTAAATAAGCTACAGTGTCCAAGTACTAAACATCATATATTCTATGGGGTGTCATAAGCAAGACATTAGAATACTTTACTACTAAAGTTATGACATATGCATTCAATACTTGAATAAACAAAGATAAAATAAAGCTATCCCTTGTGTTTCACTAACAAATACATTGGAAGACTTGACTATTGTTGTTAAAATACATATGCATTACATTGTATAGAGCCACAAACCACACTTGTAAAATAAAAACATGCTTACATGGGATTCAAACCAATGGCTGTCATAATTTGATAGTGCAAACCCAACACCTAACCAACTGTGCCAAACAGTCTGCATACAAACTGTACAATTAATCAGAAATTTAAGTAAATCAGCTACAGTGTCCAAGGTTCTAAACATCATATATTCAATGGGGTGTCATAAGCAAGTCATTAGAATACTTTACTACTAAAGTTATGACATATGCATTCAATACTTGAATAAACAAAGATAAAATAAAGCTATCTCTTGGGTTTCACTAACAAATACATTGGAAGACTTGACTATTGTTGTTAAAATACATATGCATTACATTGTATAGAGCCACAACCCACACTAGTAAAATAAAAACATGCTTACATGGGATTCAAACCAATGGCTGTCATAATTTGATAGTGCAAACATAACACCTTACCAACTGTGCCAAACAGTCTGCATACAAACTGCACAATTAATCAGAAATGTAAGTAAATCAGCTACAGTGTCCAAGTTACTAAACATCATATATTCTATGGGGTGTCATAAGCAAGTCATTAGAATACTTTACTACTAAAGTTATAAGACATATGCATTCAATATTTCAGTAAACAAAGAGAAAATAAAGCTATCTATTGGGTTTCACTAAGACTCCATTGGAAGACTTGGCTATTGTTGTTAAAAGACATATGCATTCATATTACAGAGCCACAAACCACAATGCAGACTTGTGAAATAACTATATGCTTACATGGTATTCGAACCAATGACTGTCTTAATTTGATAGTGCAAACCCAACACCTTACATACTGTGCTAACCAGTCTATTCATAACAATAGCATAATTTATCAGAGATTTAAGTAAATAAGCTACAGTGTCCAAGGTGCTAAACATCATATATTTTATGGGGTCTCATAAGCAAGTCATTAGAATTATTTACTACTAAAGTTATGATATATGCATTCAATATTTGAATAAACAAAGATAAAATAAAGCTATCTCTTGGGTTTCACTAACAAATACATTGGAAGACTTGACTATTGTTGTTAAAAGACATATGCATTCATATTATAGAGCCACAAACCACAATGCAGATTTGTAAAATAAATATATGCTTACATGGTATTCGAACCAATGACAGGCTTAATTTGATAGTGCAAACCCAACACCTTACCTACTGTGCTAACCAGTCTATTCATAACAAGCCCACTATTTATCAGAGATTTAAGTAAATAAGCTACAGTGTCCAAGTACTAAACATCATATATTATATGGGGTGTCATAAGCAAGACATTAGAATACTTTACTACTAAAGTTATGACATATGCATTCAATACTTGAATAAACAAAGATAAAATAAAGCTATCTCTTGTGTTTCACTAACAAATACATTGGAAGACTTGACTATTGTTGTTAAAATACATGTGCATTACATTGTATAGAGCCACAAACCACACTAGTAAAATAAAAACATGCTTACATGGGATTCAAACCAATGGCTGTCATAATTTGATAGTGCAAACCCAACACCTTACCAACTGTGCCAAACAGTCTGCATACAAACTGCACAATTAATCAGAAATTTAAGTAAATCAGCTACAGTGTCCAAGGTTCTAAACATCATATATTCTATGGGGTGTCATAAGCAAGTCATTAGAATACTTTACTACTAAAGTTATAAGACATATGCATTCAATATTTCAGTAAACAAAGAGAAAATAAAGCTATCTATTGGGTTTCACTAAGACTCCATTGGAAGACTTGACTATTGTTGTTAAAAGACATATGCATTCATATTACAGAGCCACAAACCACAATGCAGACTTGTAAAATAAATATATGCTTACATGGTATTCGAACCAATGACTGTCTTACTTCGATAGCGCAAACCCAACACCTTACATACTGTGCTAACCAGTCTATTCATAACAATCTCCCAATTTATCAGAGATTTAAGTAAATAAGCTACAGTGTCCAAGGTGCTAAACATCATATATTTTATGGGGTCTCATAAGCAAGTCATTAGAATTCTTTACTACTAAAGTTATGATATATGCATTCAATATTTGAATAAACAAAGATAAAATAAAGCTATCTCTTGGGTTTCACTAACAAATACATTGGAAGACTTGACTATTGTTGTTAAAAGACATATGCATTCATATTATAGAGCCACAAACCACAATGCAGACTTGTAAAATAAATATATGCTTACATGGTATTCGAACCAATGACAGGCTTAATTTGATAGTGCAAACCCAACACCTTACCTACTGTGCTAACCAGTCTATTCATAACAATCCCACTATTTATTAGAGATTTAAGTAAATAAGCTACAGTGTCCAAGTACTAAACATCATATATTCTATGGGGTGTCATAAGCAAGACATT
This sequence comes from Pseudophryne corroboree, assembly GCF_028390025.1. Taxonomy (NCBI): domain Eukaryota; kingdom Metazoa; phylum Chordata; class Amphibia; order Anura; family Myobatrachidae; genus Pseudophryne; species Pseudophryne corroboree. The sequence continues at coordinate 4,825 of NW_026969898.1, forward strand.
AGAATACTTTACTACTAAAGTTATGACATATGCATTCAATACTTGAATAAACAAAGATAAAATAAAGCTATCTCTTGTGTTTCACTAACAAATACATTGGAAGACTTGACTATTGTTGTTAAAATACATATGCATTACATTGTATAGAGCCACAAACCACACTTGTAAAATAAAAACATGCTTACATGGGATTCAAACCAATGGCTGTCATAATTTGATAGTGCAAACCCAACACCTTACCAACTGTGCCAAACAGTCTGCATACAAACTGCACAATTAATCAGAAATTTAAGTAAATCAGCAACAGTGTCCAAGGTTCTAAACATCATATATTCAATGGGGTGTCATAAGCAAGTCATTAGAATACTTTACTACTAAAGTTATGACATATGCATTCAATACTTGAATAAACAAAGATAAAATAAAGCTATCTCTTGGGTTTCACTAACAAATACATTGGAAGACTTGACTATTGTTGTTAAAATACATATGCATTACATTGTATAGAGCCACAACCCACACTAGTAAAATAAAAACATGCTTACATGGGATTCAAACCAATAGCTGTCATAATTTGATAGTGCAAACATAACACCTTACCAACTGTGCCAAACAGTCTGCATACAAACTGCACAATTAATCAGAAATTTAAGTAAATCAGCTACAGTGTCCAAGTTATTAAACATCATATATTCTATGGGGTTTCATAAGCAAGTCATTAGAATACTTTACTACTAAAGTTATAAGACATATGCATTCAATATTTCAGTAAACAAAGAGAAAATAAAGCTATCTATTAGGTTTCACTAAGACTCCATTGGAAGACTTGACTATTGTTGTTAAAAGACATATTTATTCATATTACAGAGCCACAAACCACAATGCAGACTTGTGAAATAAATATATGCTTACATGGTATTCGAACCAATGACTGTCTTAATTTGATAGTGCAAACCCAACACCTTACATACTGTGCTAACCAGTCTATTCATAACAATAGCATAATTTATCAGAGATTTAAGTAAATAAGCTGCAGTGTCCAAGGTGCTAAACATCATATATTTTATGGGGTCTCATAAGCAAGTCATTAGAATTATTTACTACTAAAGTTATGATATATGCATTCAATATTTGAATAAACAAAGATAAAAAAGCTATCTATTGGGTTTCACTAACAAATACATTGGAAGACTTGACTATTGTTGTTAAAAGACATATGCATTCATATTATAGAGCCACAAACCACAATGCAGACTTGTAAAATAAATATATGCTTACATGGTAATCGAACCAATGACAGTCTTAATTTGATAGTGCAAACCCAACACCTTACATACTGTGCTAACCAGTCTATTCATAACAATCTCCCAATTTATCAGAGATTTAAGTAAATAAGCTACAGTGTCCAAGGTGCTAAACATCATATATTTTATGGGGTGTCATAAGCAAGTCATTAGAATTCTTTACTACTAAAGTTATGACATATGCATTCAATATTTGAATAAACAAAGATAAAATAAAGCTATCTCTTGGGTTTCACTAACAAATACATTGGAAGACTTGACTATTGTTGTTAAAAGACATATGCATTCATATTATAGAGCCACAAACCACAATGCAGATTTGTAAAATAAATATACGCTTGCATGGTATTCAAACCAATGACAGTCTTAATTTGATAGTGCAAACCCAACACCTTACCTACTGTGCTAACCAGTTTATTCATATCAATCCCACTATTTATCAGAGATTTAAGTAAATAAGCTACAGTGTCCAAGGTGCTAAACATCATATATTCTATGGGTGTCATAAGCAAGTCATTAGAATACTTTACTACTAAAGTTATGACATATGCATTCAATACTTGAATAAACAAAGATAAAATAAAGCTATCTCTTGGGTTTCACTAACAAATACATTGGAAGACTTGACTATTGTTGTTAAAATACATATGCATTACATTGTATAGAGCCACAAACCACACTAGTAAAATAAAAACATGCTTACATGGGATTCAAACCAATGGCTGTCATAATTTGATAGTGCAAACCCAACACCTTACCAACTGTGCCAAACAGTCTGCATACAAACTGCACAATTAATCAGAAATTTAAGTAAATCAGCTACAGTGTCCAAGTTACTAAACATGATATATTCTATGGGGTGTCATAAGCAAGTCATTAGAATACTTTACTACTAAAGTTATAAGACATATGCATTCAATATTTCAGTAAACAAAGAGAAAATAAAGCTATCTATTGGGTTTCACTAAGACTCCATTGGAAGACTTGACTATTGTTGTTAAAAGACATATGCATTCATATTACAGAGCCACAAACCACAATGCAGACTTGTAAAATAAATATATGCTTACATGGTATTCGAACCAATGACTGTCTTAATTTGATAGTGCAAACCCAACACCTTACATACTGTGCTAACCAGTCTATTCATAACAATCGCACAATTTATCAGAGATTTAAGTAAATAAGCTACAGTGTCCAAGGTGCTAAACATCATATATTTTATGGGGTCTCATAAGCAAGTCATTAGAATTCTTTACTACTAAAGTTATGATATATGCATTCAATATTTGAATAAACAAAGATAAAATAAAGCTATCTCTTGGGGTTCACTAACAAATACATTGGAAGACTTGACTATTGTTGTTAAAAGACATATGCATTCATATAATAGAGCCACAAACCACAATGCAGACTTGTAAAATAAATATATGCTTACATGGTATTCGGACCAATGACAGGCTTAATTTGATAGTGCAAACCCAACACCTTACCTACTATGCTAACCAGTCTATTCATAACAATCCCACTATTTATCAGAGATTTAAGTAAATAAGCTACAGTGTCCAAGTACTAAACATCATATATTATATGGGGTGTCATAAGCAAGACATTAGAATACTTTACTACTAAAGTTATGACATATGCATTCAATACTTGAATAAACAAAGATAAAATAAAGCTATCTCTTGTGTTTCACTAACAAATACATTGGAAGACTTGACTATTGTTGTTAAAATACATATGCATTACATTGTATAGAGCCACAAACCACACTAGTAAAATAAAAACATGCTTACATGGGATTCGAACCAATGGCTGTCATAATTTGATAGTGCAAACCCAATACCTTACCAACTGTGCCAAACAGTCTGCATACAAACTGCACAATTAATCAGAAATTTAAGTAAATCAGCTACAGTGTCCAAGGTTCTAAACATCATATATTCAATGGGGTGTCATAAGCAAGTCATTAGAATACTTTACTACTAAAGTTATGACATATGCATTCAATACTTGAATAAACAAAGATAAAATAAAGCTATCTCTTTGGTTTCACTAACAAATACATTGGAAGACTTGACTATTGTTGTTAAAATACATATGCATTACATTGTATAGAGCCACAACCCACACTAGTAAAATAAAAACATGCTTACATGGGATTCAAACCAATAGCTGTCATAATTTGATAGTGCAAACATAACACCTTACCAACTGTGCCAAACAGTCTGCATACAAACTGCACAATTAATCAGAAATTTAAGTAAATCAGCTACAGTGTCAAAGTTATTAAACATCATATATTCTATGGGGTGTCATAAGCAAGTCATTAGAATACTTTACTACTAAAGTTATAAGACATATGCATTCAATATTTCAGTAAACAAAGAGAAAATAAAGCTATCTATTAGGTTTCACTAAGACTCCATTGGAAGACTTGACTGTTGTTGTTAAAAGACATATTTATTAATATTACAGAGCCACAAACCACAATGCAGACTTGTGAAATAAATATATGCTTACATGGTATTCGAACCAATGACTGTCTTAATTTGATAGTGCAAACCCAACACCTTACATACTGTGCTAACCAGTCTATTCATAACAATAGCATAATTTATCAGAGATTTAAGTAAATAAGCTGCAGTGTCCAAGGTGCTAAACATCATATATTTTATGGGGTCTCATAAGCAAGTCATTAGAATTATTTACTATTAAAGTTATGATATATGCATTCAATATTTGAATAAACAAAGATAAAAAAAGCTATCTATTGGGTTTCACTAACAAATACATTGGAAGACTTGACTATTGTTGTTAAAAGACATATGCATTCATATTATAGAGCCACAAACCACAATGCAGACTTGTAAAATAAATATATGCTACATGGTAATCGAACCAATGACAGTCTTAATTTGATAGTGCAAACCCAACACCTTACATACTGTGCTAACCAGTCTATTCATAACAATCTCCCAATTTATCAGAGATTTAAGTAAATAAGCTACAGTGTCCAAGGTGCTAAACATCATATATTCTATGGGGTGTCATAAGCAAGTCATTAGAATACTTTACTACTAAAGTTATGACATATGCATTCAATACTTGAATAAACAAAGATAAAATAAAGCTATCTCTTGGGTTTCACTAACAAATACATTGGAAGACTTGACTATTGTTGTTAAAATACATATGCATTACATTGTATAGAGCCACAAACCACACTAGTAAAATAAAAACATGCTTACATGGGATTCAAACCAATGGCTGTCATAATTTGATAGTGCAAACCCAACACCTTACCAACTGTGCCAAACAGTCTGCATACAAACTGCACAATTAATCAGAAATTTAAGTAAATCAGCTACAGTGTCCAAGTTACTAAACATCATATATTCTATGGGGTGTCATAAGCAAGTCATTAGAATACTTTACTACTAAAGTTATAAGACATATGCATTCAATATTTCAGTAAACAAAGAGAAAATAAAGCTATCTATTAGGTTTCACTAAGACTCCATTGGAAGACTTGACTGTTGTTGTTAAAAGACATATTTATTAATATTACAGAGCCACAAACCACAATGCAGACTTGTGAAATAAATATATGCTTACATGGTATTCGAACCAATGACTGTCTTAATTTGATAGTGCAAACCCAACACCTTACATACTGTGCTAACCAGTCTATTCATAACAATAGCATAATTTATCAGAGATTTAAGTAAATAAGCTGCAGTGTCCAAGGTGCTAAACATCATATATTTTATGGGGTCTCATAAGCAAGTCATTAGAATTATTTACTATTAAAGTTATGATATATGCATTCAATATTTGAATAAACAAAGATAAAAAAAGCTATCTATTGGGTTTCACTAACAAATACATTGGAAGACTTGACTATTGTTGTTAAAAGACATATGCATTCATATTATAGAGCCACAAACCACAATGCAGATTTGTAAAATAAATATATGCGTACATGGTATTCAAACCAATGACAGTCTTAATTTGATAGTGCAAACCCAACACCTTACCTACTGTGCTAACCAGTTTATTCATAACAATCCCACTATTTATCAGAGATTTACGTAAATAAGCTACAGTGTCCAAGGTGCTAAACATTATATATTCAATGGGGTGTCATAAGCAAGTCATTAGAATACTTTACTACTAAAGTTATGACATATGCATTCAATACTTGAATAAACAAAGATAAAATAAAGCTATCTCTTGGGTTTCACTAACAAATACATTGGAAGACTTGACTATTGTTGTTAAAATACATATGCATTACATTGTATAGAGCCACAAACCACACTAGTAAAATAAAAACATGCTTACATGGGATTCAAACCAATGGCTGTCATAATTTGATAGTGCAAACATAACACCTTACCAACTGTGCCAAACAGTACACCTTACCAACTGTGCCAAACAGTCTGCATACAAACTGCACAATTAATCAGAAATTTAAGTAAATCAGCTACAGTGTCCAAGTTACTAAACATGATATATTCTATGGGGTGTCATAAGCAAGTCATTAGAATACTTTACTACTAAAGTTATAAGACATATGCATTCAATATTTCAGTAAACAAAGAGAAAATAAAGCTATCTATTGGGTTTCACTAAGACTCCATTGGAAGACTTGACTATTGTTGTTAAAAGACATATGCATTCATATTACAGAGCCACAAACCACAATGCAGACTTGTAAAATAAATATATGCTTACATGGTATTCGAACCAACGACTGTCTTAATTTGATAGTGCAAACCTAACACCTTACATACTGTGCTAACCAGTCTATTCATAACAATCGCACAATTTCTCAGAGATTTAAGTAAATAAGCTACAGTGTCCAAGGTGCTAAACATCATATATTTTATGGGGTCTCATAAGCAAGTCATTAGAATTCTTTACTACTAAAGTTATGATATATGCATTCAATATTTGAATAAACAAAGATAAAATAAAGCTATCTCTTGGGTTTCACTAACAAATACATTGGAAGACTTGACTATTGTTGTTAAAAGACATATGCATTCATATTATAGAGCCACAAACCACAATGCAGACTTGTAAAATAAATATATGCTTACATGGTATTCAAACCAATGACAGGCTTAATTTGATAGTGCAAACCCAACACCTTACCTACTATGCTAACCAGTCTATTCATAACAATCCCACTATTTATCAGAGATTTAAGTAAATAAGCTACAGTGTCCAAGTACTAAACATCATATATTCTATGGGGTGTCATAAGCAAGTCATTAGAATACTTTACTACTAAAGTTATGACATATGCATTCAATACTTGAATAAACAAAGATAAAATAAAGCTATCTCTTGGGGTTCACTAACAAATACATTGGAAGACTTGACTATTGTTGTTAAAAGACATATGCATTCATAGTATAGAGCCACAAACCACAATGCAGACTTGTAAAATAAATATATGCTTACATGGTATTCGAACCAATGACAGTCTTAATTTGATAGTGCAAACCAAACACCTTACATACTGTGCTAACCAGTCTATTCATAACAATCGCACAATTTATCAGATATTTAAGTAAATAAGCTACAGTGTCCAAGGTGCTAAACATCATATATTTTATGGGGTGTCATAAGCAAGTCAATAGAATTCTTTACTACTAAAGTTATGACATATGCATTCAATATTTGAATAAACAAAGATAAAATAAAGCTATCTCTTGGGTTTCACTAACAAATACATTGGAAGACTTGACTATTGTTGTTAAAAGACATATGCATTCATATTATAGAGCCACAAACCACAATGCAGATTTGTAAAATAAATATATGCGTACATGGTATTCAAACCAATGACAGTCTTAATTTGATAGTGCAAACCCAACACCTTACCTACTGTGCTAACCAGTTTATTCATAACAATCCCACTATTTATCAGAGATTTAAGTAAATAAGCTACAGTGTCCGAGGTGCTAAACATCATATATTCTATGGGGTGTCATAAGCAAGTCATTAGAATACTTTACTACTAAAGTTATGACATATGCATTCAATACTTGAATAAACAAAGATAAAATAAAGCTATCTCTTGGGTTTCACTAACAAATACATTGGAAGACTTGACTATTGTTGTTAAAATACACATGCATTACATTGTATAGTGCCACAAACCACACTAGTAAAATAAAAACATGCTTACATGGGATTCAAACCAATAGCTGTCATAATTTGATAGTGCAAACATAACACCTTACCAACTGTGCCAAACAGTCTGCATACAAACTGCGCAATTAATCAGAAATTTAAGTAAATCAGCTACAGTGTCCAAGTTACTAAACATGATATATTCTATGGGGTGTCATAAGCAAGTCATTAGAATACTTTACTACTAAAGTTATAAGACATATGCATTCAATATTTCAGTAAACAAAGAGAAAATAAAGCTATCTATTGGGTTTCACTAAGACTCCATTGGAAGACTTGACTATTGTTGTTAAAAGACATATGCATTCATATTACAGAGCCACAAACCACAATGCAGACTTGTAAAATAAATATATGCTTACATGGTATTCGAACCAACGACTGTCTTAATTTGATAGTGCAAACCCAACACCTTACATACTGTGCTAACCAGTCTATTCATAACAATCGCACAATTTATCAGAGATTTAAGTAAATAAGCTACAGTGTCCAAGGTGCTAAACATCATATGTTTTATGGGGTCTCATAAGCAAGTCATTAGAATTCTTTACTACTAAAGTTATGATATATGCATTCAATATTTGAATAAACAAAGATAAAATAAAGCTATCTCTTGGGTTTCACTAACAAATACATTGGAAGACTTGACTATTGTTGTTAAAAGACATATGCATTCATATTATAGAGCCACAAACCACAATGCAGACTTGTAAAATAAATATATGCTTACATGGTATTCAAACCAATGACAGGCTTAATTTGATAGTGCAAACCCAACACCTTACCTACTGTGCTAACCAGTCTATTCATAACAATCCCACTATTTATCAGAGATTTAAGTAAATAAGCTACAGTGTCCAAGTACTAAACATCATATATTCTATGGGGTGTCATAAGCAAGACATTAGAATACTTTACTACTAAAGTTATGACATATGCATTCAATACTTGAATAAACAAAGATAAAATAAAGCTATCTCTTGGGTTTCACTAACAAATACATTGGAAGACTTGACTATTGTTGTTAAAATACATATGCATTACATTGTATAGAGCCACAACCCACACTAGTAAAATAAAAACATGCTTACATGGGATTCAAACCAATAGCTGTCATAATTTGATAGTGCAAACATAACACCTTACCAACTGTGCCAAACAGTCTGCATACAAACTGCACAATTAATCAGAAATTTAAGTAAATCAGCTACAGTGTCCAAGTTACTAAACATCATATATTCTATGGGGTGTCATAAGCAAGTCATTAGAATACTTTACTACTAAAGTTATAAGACATATGCATTCAATATTTCAGTAAACAAAGAGAAAATAAAGCTATCTATTGGGTTTCACTAAGACTCCATTGGAAGACTTGACTATTGTTGTTAAAAGACATATGCATTCATATTACAGAGCCACAAACCACAATGCAGACTTATAAAATAAATATATGCTTACATGGTATTTGAACCAATGACTGTCTTAATTTGATAGTGCAAACCCAACACCTTACATACTGTGCTAACCAGTCTATTCATAAGAATAGCATAATTTATCAGAGATTTTAGTAAATAAGCTACAGTGTCCAAGGTGCTAAACATCATATATTTTATGGGGTCTCATAAGCAAGTCATTAGAATTATTTACTACTAAAGTTATGATATATGCATTCAATATTTGAATAAACAAAGATAAAATAAAGCTATCTCTTGGGGTTCACTAACAAATACATTGGAAGACTTGACTATTGTTGTTAAAAGACATATGCATTCATATAATAGAGCCACAAACCACAATGCAGACTTGTAAAATAAATATATGCTTACATGGTATTCGGACCAATGACAGGCTTAATTTGATAGTGCAAACCCAACACCTTACCTACTATGCTAACCAGTCTATTCATAACAATCCCACTATTTATCAGAGATTTAAGTAAATAAGCTACAGTGTCCAAGTACTAAACATCATATATTATATGGGGTGTCATAAGCAAGACATTAGAATACTTTACTACTAAAGTTATGACATATGCATTCAATACTTGAATAAACAAAGATAAAATAAAGCTATCTCTTGTGTTTCACTAACAAATACATTGGAAGACTTGACTATTGTTGTTAAAATACATATGCATTACATTGTATAGAGCCACAAACCACACTAGTAAAATAAAAACATGCTTACATGGGATTCGAACCAATGGCTGTCATAATTTGATAGTGCAAACCCAACACCTTACCAACTGTGCCAAACAGTCTGCATACAAACTGCACAATTAATCAGAAATTTAAGTAAATCAGCTACAGTGTCCAAGGTTCTAAACATCATATATTCAATGGGGTGTCATAAGCAAGTCATTAGAATACTTTACTACTAAAGTTATGACATATGCATTCAATACTTGAATAAACAAAGATAAAATAAAGCTATCTCTTGGGTTTCACTAACAAATACATTGGAAGACTTGACTATTGTTGTTAAAATACATATGCATTACATTGTATAGAGCCACAACCCACACTAGTAAAATAAAAACATGCTTACATGGGATTCAAACCAATAGCTGTCATAATTTGATAGTGCAAACATAACACCTTACCAACTGTGCCAAACAGTCTGCATACAAACTGCACAATTAATCAGAAATTTAAGTAAATCAGCTACAGTGTCAAAGTTATTAAACATCATATATTCTATGGGGTGTCATAAGCAAGTCATTAGAATACTTTACTACTAAAGTTATAAGACATATGCATTCAATATTTCAGTAAACAAAGAGAAAATAAAGCTATCTATTAGGTTTCACTAAGACTCCATTGGAAGACTTGACTATTGTTGTTAAAAGACATATTTATTCATATTACAGAGCCACAAACCACAATGCAGACTTGTGAAATAAATATATGCTTACATGGTATTCGAACCAATGACTGTCTTAATTTGATAGTGCAAACCCAACACCTTACATACTGTGCTAACCAGTCTATTCATAACAATAGCATAATTTATCAGAGATTTAAGTAAATAAGCTGCAGTGTCCAAGGTGCTAAACATCATATATTTTATGGGGTCTCATAAGCAAGTCATTAGAATTATTTACTATTAAAGTTATGATATATGCATTCAATATTTGAATAAACAAAGATAAAAAAAGCTATCTATTGGGTTTCACTAACAAATACATTGGAAGACTTGACTATTGTTGTTAAAAGACATATGCATTCATATTATAGAGCCACAAACCACAATGCAGACTTGTAAAATAAATATATGCTACATGGTAATCGAACCAATGACAGTCTTAATTTGATAGTGCAAACCCAACACCTTACATACTGTGCTAACCAGTCTATTCATAACAATCTCCCAATTTATCAGAGATTTAAGTAAATAAGCTACAGTGTCCAAGGTGCTAAACATCATATATTCTATGGGGTGTCATAAGCAAGTCATTAGAATACTTTACTACTAAAGTTATGACATATGCATTCAATACTTGAATAAACAAAGATAAAATAAAGCTATCTCTTGGGTTTCACTAACAAATACATTGGAAGACTTGACTATTGTTGTTAAATTACATATGCATTACATTGTATAGAGCCACAAACCACACTAGTAAAATAAAAACATGCTTACATGGGATTCAAACCAATGGCTGTCATAATTTGATAGTGCAAACCCAACACCTTACCAACTGTGCCAAACAGTCTGCATACAAACTGCACAATTAATCAGAAATTTAAGTAAATCAGCTACAGTGTCCAAGTTACTAAACATGATATATTCTATGGGGTGTCATAAGCAAGTCATTAGAATACTTTACTACTAAAGTTATAAGACATATGCATTCAATATTTCAGTAAACAAAGAGAAAATAAAGCTATCTATTGGGTTTCACTAAGACTCCATTGGAAGACTTGACTATTGTTGTTAAAAGACATATGCATTCATATTACAGAGCCACAAACCACAATGCAGACTTGTAAAATAAATATATGCTTACATGGTATTCGAACCAATGACTGTCTTAATTTGATAGTGCAAACCCAACACCTTACATACTGTGCTAACCAGTCTATTCATAACAATCGCACAATTTATCAGAGATTTAAGTAAATAAGCTACAGTGTCCAAGGTGCTAAACATCATATATTTTATGGGGTCTCATAAGCAAGTCATTAGAATTCTTTACTACTAAAGTTATGATATATGCATTCAATATTTGAATAAACAAAGATAAAATAAAGCTATCTCTTGGGGTTCACTAACAAATACATTGGAAGACTTGACTATTGTTGTTAAAAGACATATGCATTCATATTATAGAGCCACAAACCACAATGCAGACTTGTAAAATAAATATATGCTTACATGGTATTCGGACCAATGACAGGCTTAATTTGATAGTGCAAACCCAACACCTTACCTACTATGCTAACCAGTCTATTCATAACAATCCCACTATTTATCAGAGATTTAAGTAAATAAGCTACAGTGTCCAAGTACTAAACATCATATATTCTATGGGGTGTCATAAGCAAGTCATTAGAATACTTTACTACTAAAGTTATGACATATGCATTCAATACTTGAATAAACAAAGATAAAATAAAGCTATCTCTTGGGGTTCACTAACAAATACATTGGAAGACTTGACTATTGTTGTTAAAAGACATATGCATTCATAGTATAGAGCCACAAACCACAATGCAGACTTGTAAAATAAATATATGCTTACATGGTATTCGAACCAATGACAGTCTTAATTTGATAGTGCAAACCAAACACCTTACATACTGTGCTAACCAGTCTATTCATAACAATCACACAATTTATCAGAGTTTTAAGTAAATAAGCTACAGTGTCCAAGGTGCTAAACATCATATATTTTATGGGGTGTCATAAGCAAGTCAATAGAATTCTTTACTACTAAAGTTATGACATATGCATTCAATATTTGAATAAACAAAGATAAAATAAAGCTATCTCTTGGGTTTCACTAACAAATACATTGGAAGACTTGACTATTGTTGTTAAAAGACATATGCATTCATATTATAGAGCCACAAACCACAATGCAGATTTGTAAAATAAATATATGCGTACATGGTATTCAAACCAATGACAGTCTTAATTTGATAGTGCAAACCCAACACCTTACCTACTGTGCTAACCAGTTTATTCGTAACAATCCCACTATTTATCAGAGATTTAAGTAAATAAGCTACAGTGTCCAAGGTGCTAAACATCATATATTCTATGGGGTGTCATAAGCAAGTCATTAGAATACTTTACTACTAAAGTTATGATATATGTATTCAATATTTGAATAAACAAAGATAAAATAAAGCTATCTCTTGGGTTTCACTAACAAATACATTGGTAGACTTGACTATTGTTGTTAAAAGACATATGCATTACATTGTATAGAGCCACAAACCACACTAGTAAAATAAAAACATGCTTACATGGGATTCAAACCAATGGCTGTCATAATTTGATAGTGCAAACCCAACACCTTACCAACTGTGCCAAACAGTCTGCATACAAACTGCACAATTAATCAGAAATTTAAGTAAATCAGCTACAGTGTCCAAGTTACTAAACATGATATATTCTATGGGGTGTCATAAGCAAGTCATTAGAATACTTTACTACTAAAGTTATAAGACATATGCATTCAATATTTCAGTAAACAAAGAGAAAATAAAGCTATCTATTGGGTTTCACTAAGACTCCATTGGAAGACTTGACTATTGTTGTTAAAAGACATATGCATTCATATTACAGAGCCACAAACCACAATGCAGACTTGTAAAATAAATATATGCTTACATGGTATTCGAACCAATGACAGTCTTAATTTGATAGTGCAAACCAAACACCTTACATACTGTGCTAACCAGTCTATTCATAACAATCACACAATTTATCAGAGTTTTAAGTAAATAAGCTACAGTGTCCAAGGTGCTAAACATCATATATTTTATGGGGTGTCATAAGCAAGTCAATAGAATTCTTTACTACTAAAGTTATGACATATGCATTCAATATTTGAATAAACAAAGATAAAATAAAGCTATCTCTTGGGTTTCACTAACAAATACATTGGAAGACTTGACTATTGTTGTTAAAAGACATATGCATTCATATTATAGAGCCACAAACCACAATGCAGATTTGTAAAATAAATATATGCGTACATGGTATTCAAACCAATGACAGTCTTAATTTGATAGTGCAAACCCAACACCTTACCTACTGTGCTAACCAGTTTATTCGTAACAATCCCACTATTTATCAGAGATTTAAGTAAATAAGCTACAGTGTCCAAGGTGCTAAACATCATATATTCTATGGGGTGTCATAAGCAAGTCATTAGAATACTTTACTACTAAAGTTATGATATATGTATTCAATATTTGAATAAACAAAGATAAAATAAAGCTATCTCTTGGGTTTCACTAACAAAAACATTGGTAGACTTGACTATTGTTGTTAAAAGACATATGCATTACATTGTATAGAGCCACAAACCACACTAGTAAAATAAAAACATGCTTACATGGGATTCAAACCAATGGCTGTCATAATTTGATAGTGCAAACCCAACACCTTACCAACTGTGCCAAACAGTCTGCATACAAACTGCACAATTAATCAGAAATTTAAGTAAATCAGCTACAGTGTCCAAGTTACTAAACATGATATATTCTATGGGGTGTCATAAGCAAGTCATTAGAATACTTTACTACTAAAGTTATAAGACATATGCATTCAATATTTCAGTAAACAAAGAGAAAATAAAGCTATCTATTGGGTTTCACTAAGACTCCATTGGAAGACTTGACTATTGTTGTTAAAAGACATATGCATTCATATTACAGAGCCACAAACCACAATGCAGACTTGTAAAATAAATATATGCTTACATGGTATTCGAACCAATGACTGTCTTAATTTGATAGTGCAAACCCAACACCTTACATACTGTGCTAACCAGTCTATTAATAACAATCGCACAATTTATCAGAGATTTAAGTAAATAAGCTACAGTGTCCAAGGTGCTAAACATCATATATTTTATGGGGTCTCATAAGCAAGTCATTAGAATTCTTTACTACTAAAGTTATGATATATGCATTCAATATTTGAATAAACAAAGATAAAATAAAGCTATCTCTTGGGGTTCACTAACAAATACATTGGAAGACTTGACTATTGTTGTTAAAAGACATATGCATTCATATTATAGAGCCACAAACCACAATGCAGACTTGTAAAATAAATATATGCTTACATGGTATTCGGACCAATGACAGGCTTAATTTGATAGTGCAAACCCAACACCTTACCTACTATGCTAACCAGTCTATTCATAACAATCCCACTATTTATCAGAGATTTAAGTAAATAAGCTACAGTGTCCAAGTACTAAACATCATATATTCTATGGGGTGTCATAAGCAAGTCATTAGAATACTTTACTACTAAAGTTATGACATATGCATTCAATACTTGAATAAACAAAGATAAAATAAAGCTATCTCTTGGGGTTCACTAACAAATACATTGGAAGACTTGACTATTGTTGTTAAAAGACATATGCATTCATAGTATAGAGCCACAAACCACAATGCAGACTTGTAAAATAAATATATGCTTACATGGTATTCGAACCAATGACAGTCTTAATTTGATAGTGCAAACCAAACACCTTACATACTGTGCTAACCAGTCTATTCATAACAATCACACAATTTATCAGAGATTTAAGTAAATAAGCTACAGTGTCCAAGGTGCTAAACATCATATATTTTATGGGGTGTCATAAGCAAGTCAATAGAATTCTTTACTACTAAAGTTATGACATATGCATTCAATATTTGAATAAACAAAGATAAAATAAAGCTATCTCTTGGGTTTCACTAACAAATACATTGGAAGACTTGACTATTGTTGTTAAAAGACATATGCATTCATATTATAGAGCCACAAACCACAATGCAGATTTGTAAAATAAATATATGCGTACATGGTATTCAAACCAATGACAGTCTTAATTTGATAGTGCAAACCCAACACCTTACCTACTGTGCTAACCAGTTTATTCATAACAATCTCACTATTTATCAGAGATTTAAGTAAATAAGCTACAGTGTCCAAGGTGCTAAACATCATATATTCTATGGGGTGTCATAAGCAAGTCATTAGAATACTTTACTACTAAAGTTATGACATATGCATTCAATACTTGAATAAACAAAGATAAAATAAAGCTATCTCTTGGGTTTCACTAACAAATACATTGGAAGACTTGACTATTGTTGTTAAAATACACATGCATTACATTGTATAGAGCCACAAACCACACTAGTAAAATAAAAACATGCTTACATGGGATTCAAACCAATAGCTGTCATAATTTGATAGTGCAAACATAACACCTTACCAACTGTGCCAAACAGTCTGCATACAAACTGCGCAATTAATCAGAAATTTAAGTAAATCAGCTACAGTGTCCAAGTTACTAAACATGATATATTCTATGGGGTGTCATAAGCAAGTCATTAGAATACTTTACTACTAAAGTTATAAGACATATGCATTCAATATTTCAGTAAACAAAGAGAAAATAAAGCTATCTATTGGGTTTCACTAAGACTCCATTGGAAGACTTGACTATTGTTGTTAAAAGACATATGCATTCATATTACAGAGCCACAAACCACAATGCAGACTTGTAAAATAAATATATGCTTACATGGTATTCGAACCAACGACTGTCTTAATTTGATAGTGCAAACCCAACACCTTACATACTGTGCTAACCAGTCTATTCATAACAATCGCACAATTTATCAGAGATTTAAGTAAATAAGCTACAGTGTCCAAGGTGCTAAACATCATATATTTTATGGGGTCTCATAAGCAAGTCATTAGAATTCTTTACTACTAAAGTTATGATATATGCATTCAATATTTGAATAAACAAAGATAAAATAAAGCTATCTCTTGGGTTTCACTAACAAATACATTGGAAGACTTGACTATTGTTGTTAAAAGACATATGCATTCATATTATAGAGCCACAAACCACAATGCAGACTTGTAAAATAAATATATGCTTACATGGTATTCGAACCAATGACAGGCTTAATTTGATAGTGCAAACCCAACACCTTAGCTACTGTGCTAACCAGTCTATTCATAACAATCCCACTATTTATCAGAGATTTAAGTAAATAAGCTACAGTGTCCAAGTACTAAACATCATATATTCTATGGGGTGTCATAAGCAAGACATTAGAATACTTTACTACTAAAGTTATGACATATGCATTCAATACTTGAATAAACAAAGATAAAATAAAGCTATCTCTTGGGTTTCACTAACAAATACATTGGAAGACTTGACTATTGTTGTTAAAATACATATGCATTACATTGTATAGAGCCACAACCCACACTAGTAAAATAAAAACATGCTTACATGGGATTCAAACCAATAGCTGTCATAATTTGATAGTGCAAACATAACACCTTACCAACTGTGCCAAACAGTCTGCATACAAACTGCACAATTAATCAGAAATTTAAGTAAATCAGCTACAGTGTCCAAGTTACTAAACATCATATATTCTATGGGGTGT
>NW_026969899.1:0-21992 GCF_028390025.1 Pseudophryne corroboree
GGAGGGGGGGAGGGGCCGGAAGGCAACCACCCTCTCCGGGCTTCAGCCTCGGGCGGTCCGGACGGGAGCGAGTCCGGGCCTCGCCTCCTCCTCGTCCCGCACGGCCCGTCCGGCGGCTCCACGGCCTGGGCTTCCCGTTCAGCGGAGGAAACCCCTACTCTCGCCTGACCTTCACCCGGCGAGAGCCCGGGCTGCGGAAGCCGGCGGGTGCCCGGGCTGCGGAAGCCGGCGAGATCCCGGGCTGTTCTTCTCATCCGCCCATCCGTCCGTTATTTCATTTTCTGTCTGTATGTATGGAGCCCGTGCCGCGGAAGCCGGCGGGTGCCCGGGCTGCGGAAGCCGGCGAGAGCCCGGGCTGTTCTTCTCTTCCATCCATCCATTATTTAATTTCCTATCTGTATGTACGGAGCCCGGGCCGCGGAAGCCGGAGGGAGCCCGGGGTGCGGAAGCCGGCGGGTGCCCGGGCTGCGGAAGCCAGCGAGAGCCCGGGCTGTTCTTCTCTTCCGTCCGTCCTTCCTTCCGTCCTTCCTTCCGTCCTTCCTTCCTTCCTTCCGTCCGTCCGTCCGTCCGTTGCATCCATCCATCCATCCGTTCATTATTTCATTTTCTAACTGTAATGTAATTGAAATGATAAGAAAAAAAAAAATAATCTGTCTACATCTACTACCTACAGATACGGTAACGTATCTGTAGGTAGTAGATGTAGATAGAATTTTTTTTTATTTTATTTTTTATTTTATTTATTTGGTTTTATCGTTTCTCTACTGATCTCTTCCCTTTCCATTTTTGGATAGCCCGTCTCTTTCCAAGAGCCCTCCGTGTCGCCAGGCGGACACATCGCAAATTCACAACGGTGGATTATTATTATTATTTTTTTCAACGCGGCCAGCAGGGGGCGCTGCGCGCGCGGACCCGCGTCCCGCTTACATTTGCCGGGCTTATATATTATTTATATTATTTCGGCCAAGTCCGCGGAGCTCGGGTGAGAAGGGCATTTGTCGGAAAAATCGCGGAGCCCAAAAACCGGGTCTGAGATCAGTTCAATCCAGAGGGAAGGTTGCCCAAGTCCGCGGAGCTCGGGTGAGAAGGGCATTCGTCGGAAAAATCGCGGAGCCCGAAAACCGGGTCTGAGATCAGTTCAATCCAGAGGGAAGGTTGCCCAAGTCCGCGGAGCTCGGATGAGAAGGGCATTCGTCGGAAAAATCGCGGAGCCCGAAAACCGGGTCTGAGATCAGTTCAATCCAGAGGGAAGGTTGCCCAAGTCCGCGGAGCTCGGGTGAGAAGGGCATTCGTCGGAAAAATCGCGGAGCCCGAAAACCGGGTCTGAGATCAGTTCAATCCAGAGGGAAGGTTGCCCAAGTCCGCGGAGCTCGGATGAGAAGGGCATTCGTCGGAAAAATCGCGGAGCCCGAAAACCGGGTCTGAGATTAGTTCAATCCAGAGGGAAGGTTGCCCAAGTCCGCGGAGCTCGGGTGAGAAGGGCATTCGTCGGAAAAATCGCGGAGCCCGAAAACCGGGTCTGAGATCAGTTCAATCCAGAGGGAAGGTTGCCCAAGTCCGCGGAGCTCGGGTGAGAAGGGCATTCATCGGAAAAATCGCGGAGCCCGAAAACCGGGTCTGATATTTCCTTCCTTGCCCATCGCAGCGCCCCCTGGTGGGCTGAATCCGGTACTACGATTTGTGGAAGTCTTGCCGATGAGTGGAGACTGGCACCTCTCGGTCCGGGACAGGCTTCCAGGAGCCTGGGGAAAATCGGAGCATGTGGCGCAAAAGTGTCGCGCGCGCCGCCCGACACGTGACTCTAGTAAGAACCACCTCTCCGGATGTGTAATAGGAAGCACGTGCCGGGGCCTGGGCCCTCGATTCCCAGAACCCTGTATTCACGGTGGGCGTGGTCAGACAGCGCGGGCTTGGTACGGTGTGTGCGCCACAAACTCCGGAAGTGCTGGGTCTGCTGGTCGCAGTGAGGCAATGTACGGAACCGACGGCAGTGACGAAGACTATCTCCCCGACTCGTCAGAGTTGAGCAGCTCGGATGATAGTGGAGGGGAGGAGACGTCTTTTCACGGCAGGAAGGTTCTGGAAGTGTCCGGGGCTTGCTCCGCGGAGGCCGAACCAAGTCTCCATCCGGCCCGCGCAGTGTCGGTCCAGGTACTTACCCGAAAAGCAGATGGTTCGATTGCATGTAACAAGAAAAATTTCTGCCTGTGGTGCGAGAGGCCATTCTCAAAAATTGCGAGACATGTTCAAGCTGTCCACCACAATGAGCATGAGGTTGCAAGGGCACTCAGCTTTCCGAAGCGCTCCAGGGAAAGGACAGTGCAGCTAGACCTGATTCGCACCCGGGGAAACTTTGCCCATAATGTCGGGGTTCTCCGCGAGGGCAGCGGAGTCCTCCTACCGTGCAAGCAGCCGAAAGAAGCAACGGCTCCCCAAGATTTCATGCACTGTGTAAAATGTAAAGGGCTATTCTCCAGGAAGCACCTGTGGCGCCATGTGAAGAGGTGCCCGCTCCGCAAAAGTGTCAGCCCCAAACCTGGAAGAACCAGGGTGCAGGGTCTCTTCACTTACGCCACACCGCTCCCGAAAGATGTTGGCACTGGCCTCTGGAAGTTGCTGAGCGAAATGAATTATGATGATGTGGTACCGGTAATCAAAGGGGACCGCTGGATTATGCAGTTCGGTCAGCACCTCTATAACCGTCTGGGGTCTGATGTCAGCAAGCATGATTACATCCGTCAGAAGCTCAGAGAGGTGGGGCGGCTTCTGCTGAAGGCGATGAAGGTCACACCGTTGCGGTGTATGGAAGATTTCATTTGCCCACAGAATTTCCTGCAAGTGGTGCATGCTGTGAGGAGCCTGGCCGGTTACGATGACCGCACCAATACATATAAAATACCCTCGTTGGCTCTGAAGGTGGGACACAGCTTGCAGAAGATTTCAGCTATGGTGGAGTGTCAGGCACTGATGGAGGGCAGTGCCCTGACAGAGGAGCGTGCCCGAAACTTTCGGAAAATTTATGAGGCGAGGTGGAGCGAGCTAATCTCCACTGCTGCCCTGAAGACACTTCGAGAGATAAAATGGAATGCACCGCTGCTTCTGCCCTTCACTGATGATGTTAAGCGCTTGAACCTGTACCTCCTTGACCGTCAGCGAGAGTACATCGATGAGTTGTCCGCCCACCCTTCCAAACAGCAGTGGTCCATGTTGGCCAAAGTTACCCTCACGCAGCTGATTCTCTTCAACCGCAGGAGAGAAGGTGAGGTTTCCAAGATGCTGCTCTCCTCCTTCGATTTACGGCACACAGCCGATTTGCAGGGTGATGTGGCCCAGGCCCTGTCAGAGCTGGAGAAGGCACTCTGTCGTCACTTCTCCCGTATTGAGATTCCAGGGAAAAGAGGCAGGAAAGTCCCTGTCCTGCTATCCCCAAGCATGCAGAAAGCGATGGAGCTCCTCATAGAGAAGCGGACAGAATGTGGTGTGACCCCACACAATATCTACATGTTTGCTAGGCCAACAGCCATGTCCCATTATAGGGGATCCGACTGCATACGTCTCTACGCCCGGGAGTGTGGGGCCAAGCACCCCGAAGCATTATCTTCCACCCGCCTACGGAAGCATGTGGCTACACTTTCCAGAGTCCTCAACCTGAGCGATACAGAGATGGATCAGCTTGCTGATTTCCTTGGACATGATATTCGGGTGCACCGGCATTATTACCGCCTCCCGGAGGGTACCCTTCAACTGGCCAAGTTGAGCAAGCTGTTTCTGGCTCTCGAGCAAGGGAGAATGGCTGAATTCCGGGGCCACAATCTGGAAGAGATCTCCATTGATCCAAACGGTAGGTATCACTTGACAGTGTGGCTCCAGGGACTGACTGTCTAAGTGGGCTGGTGTGATCGGTTTCCCTGTCCTTCTCTATCCACAGAGCCGATCCAGGTGGTGAGCGATGACTCTGGGGATGAGCCAGAGAGTCAGGATACTGAGGTTCCCATGGGGCACATGGGAAAAGAAGCTGGCAGCGTGGTGTCGGCGGTGGATGGAGGTGCAGCTAAAGGTGGGTGTGACTGTCCATTCCATTTGAGATGCGTCCATGACTGGTGGTGGCGTTGCGTGGTGACTGACCTTTCTTCTCCCGCACAGGTGACAGAAGGGGTACCAAGCGCAATCCGTGGACCCCAGCAGAAGTGAAAGCTGTTGAACGTCGCATGATTCGGTTCATTCGCTCATTCAAGGTGCCGGGCAAGAATGACTGTGATGCGTGCCTAAGGGCAGAACGACAAGCGCTGAAGGCTCGGAACTGGCTCTCGGTTAAGTTTTACATTAAGAACCGAATTACTGCTGAAATGAGAAAGAACCTTTCCTGAATAAAATGTATCTGCTGCTGAATACACGTTTCCTCTATCTCTAATTAAACCCGAAAATAAATCAGTTATGTGGGGTGTCCTCATTAGGCCGGTATTCCTGAATAGGTCCCCATGAGGAAGGTTCCAGACATATGTCCCGATGAGGATAGAAAAACAAGTATGTGTGTGTGTGTGTGTGTGTGTGTGTGTGTGTATATGTATATATATATTATATATATATATATATATATATATATATATATATATATATATATATATTTCATGTAGAAGTGGCACTCTGGGTTCTTGCTAAGACGCCGGGGTGCCTTCCTGGAAATAGTTGTATATCATACTAGTTTCCTTAGGGCAAAGGAGAGGCGGCACTCATCCAGTCTTGAGTAAAGGTGAAAAAATGCTATTTATTCACAGTGTTTCAAAGCTTACATGCTTTGTCATCAGGTGCCTAATGCAAAATCTCAGGAGCACTCACCAGTCTTCATATGTCTTTTTATTGTTCATAGCTTCAAGAAATCAGCATAGGGGTATCAATGTTTCAGTCCCATGTGGGGACCTTTGTCAAGATCACAGACCAGTGTGGGTAGCCCATATTTATACCCATATAGCCCTCCCTCTCATTAAACAACAACAGACACCTGTTCAATATTCTAAAATGTGCAAAGAACACTGAATATATCCGTACATACATCACTAAACATGACAAATAAACATACAAAACTACAGATGTAGCCACCTTTATCTTGAGTGGCTGAGGCGTTTGTCCCGATCGAGCATACGCAGCGTAGGGAGGCGCGCCTAGTCCCAGAGAGGCATACCTAATCGCACGGAGGCAGACAGAGCGTTTGGCGTTACCTTTACGTGTAATACCTGCGATCAGCCGCCAGATGTCGCTTTTTACAATCGCCACTGAGCATGCGTGTGGTCTCCCGTAAAATACAATACTGAAATATATAATAAGGACTACTTTACTAAGGCGTCTCATTACGCTGCATACAGTAAATACTCATTAGGCTGCATTATTTAATACAGTATATACGACACAGACGCAAATAGTACAGCATACAGTATATGATCCATCTACAGTACTTTATGAATACTGTATGTGAGCGTCCAAGTCCCGCAGACAAAACAACATAAAACCAGTAGTGTACACTGTCGCAAATGGATGTGTGTTAGAAGTTCACTATTGCCTCTCAAGATTAGGAATTTTGTACAGTATGTTATCGTCCTAATCCCGTAGCCATTACAGCATAATCAAAACCAATGGATTTATTCATCTGTCTGCGGCGAAGTGGTGAAGTGTTTCGCTTCCTATACTCAGAGTCCCGGGTTCGATTCCTAAAGTACGAATGCATGTTAGTTTTTTTCAGACACTTTATTATTATTTTTATTCACATAAACCAGGGCAAAGCTGCATGAGCGGTTCTACTGTTAAGGTTCTATGCACCGTACAGTACACATACAATTCTGTAGCTGGGCAGACTCAATAGAAATGGCTACCACCTATGACTCCTTGCCCCTCAGAGGCCCTAGGCTACGGAGCAAGTAATAGTCCAGATTGTACAGGCTATGGGGCAATGCTGAAGGAGCGTCACAATCCCCTAGCTAAAATACACAGGGGCGACAGGAATAAGCGAGATTTACAGTACAGTATGCACATTATGGTACACCGGACTCGATCGCATAGCACACTGGCAAAATGGCCGCCGCCCCTGAACCCTTTTGCAGGCTATGGGGCAATGCTGAAGGAGCGTCACAATCCCCTAGCCAAAATACACAGGGGCGATGGGGATAAGCTAGGTCTGCATACAGTATTACGGTACACCGGACGCAATCGCATAGCACACTGGCAAAATGACCACTATCCCTGAACCCCCACCTCGTGGCAGGCAGCACTCGGGTATGGAGTGAGAAATGGCATAAGTTGTGCAGGCTACGGGGCGATGCTGAAGGAGCGTCACAATCCCCTAGCCAAAATACACAGAGATAAGCGAGGTCTATGCACATTACGTTACACCGGGCTCGATCGCATAGCAAACTGACAAAACACAAGTTTTACATAAAGCAGGCCAAAGCTGCAGGAGAGTTTCAACTGTAAAGGTTCTATGCACCGTACGGTACACATACAATTCTATAGCAGGGCAGACTCAACTGAAATGGCTACCGCCTGTGACTCCTACAGTAGCTCCTAGGAGGCACTCCGCTATCGAGCAAGTACAGTAACAGCACAGATTTTGCAGGCTATGGGGCAATGCTGAAGGAGCGTCACAATCCCCTAGCTACAATACACAGGGGCGATAGGGATAATCGAGTGGCTGGAGGGGGGTCCCCTTGATTTAAGGGGTCCCCACTCCTCCAGGGTACCCCGGCCAGGTGTGACTAGTTGGGTATTTAATTCCACGGCCGCAGGGACCGGTATAAAAGTGTCCCCCGGCTGTGCATTATCTGTCCAGCTAGTGGAGCCCGGAGCTGGTTCAAAAAATAGGTGGAACCCATATGCTTTTTGTCCCCCATATTTTTTGCACCAGGACCAGGCGCAGAGCCCGGTGCTGGTTCTAAAAAGATGGGGGATCCCGTGTCCATTTTTTCCCGTATTCCTGCCGGAATTCGACCGCAATTGCATATACTGTACCCCTTAATATCACTGCTTACAGTATACAGTATTTAGACATGAGCTTGTGTACAGTATCTGTCATGAGGTGCTTTTTTCACTGACACTATAACTTTTTTCTATTGTAATATACTGTACAGAGGCGGCAAACTAGCCAAACGGGAATAATCAGCTTCTGCTGAATAAAATGAGATGCTACAGTACATGCCTATATTCTGTGAGTGACTGCGGCTCTATGAAATTAAATCAGAAAATGTAAATATGAAATGCATTACTAATGTGTGGCATTACTGTACTGTATGTGTATAAGGTGTACTACAATATTTTCTGGTGTAACATAAGGAAAGGGCACTACTGCATGGTCTAATGCAGTGGTTCTCAAACTCGGTCCTCAGGACCCCACACAGTGCATGTTTTGCAGGTAAACCAGCAAGTGCACAGGTGTATTAATTACTAACTGACACATTTTAAAAGGTCCATACAGTAGGTGGAGCTAATTTTTTCACTTGTGATTCTGTGAGACCTGCAAAACATGCACTGTGTGGGGTCCTGAGGACTGAGTTTGAGAACCTGTGGTCTAATGTAAGTAAAGATCAATGTGGTGGGGTGTAATGTGAATAAGGGGCAATACTGTTAGGAGTAATGTGGTACTATGATATGATGTAATGAGAATAAGAGACACTACTGCATGATATAATGTGAATAAAGTTGCAGTACTGTGTTGTGTCATTTCATCTTGGGGTATTATTGTGTTACCATGCCCCTTCCCAGCAAGAACATACTGTACACTGTTTTGGGCTGGCACTAAATGTGCACATTGTTCTTATTTAGATTATAGGGGGTAGGAGCGCCAAAATGGGTGATGGTGCTGGGAAAGGGGTGCAGGGTTAGAGGCGGAACTACGTAGCATCTGTGCAAGAGGGCATCAGCCAAAATCTAGCCTAGGGCATCATGTTGGTCAGGTATGGCTCTGATAATACTGTATACTGTACTCTTACTGTACTTTGCATTCAATACAGATACTGTTTGCACACATTAAAAAAAAGGTTGGCACTTCCTTCCCATTGGTGTTGGTTTACAGTATGCCGTAGTGGACTCGGACGCTCATGTAATTGCATTTCAAAGGCACAGTATTTTCCATCGTCTCCCCCTACCCCCATCGCCCTCCCCCCCCCCCTGGGAGCCTGCACAGGGAGGGAATTCAGGTCCTGTGCAATACACAAACGCTGAAGATCTACAGTACTGTTTTGCTCAGTTAGTAGCGTCAGAATACACTCATTTCATTCCCGCTGTTTAGTTGCATTTAGCGTAAAGAATCGCTCCTGCAGATGTACTCTGATTTATATGTAACTTGTGTGCACCTTTCCATTGACTGTCTTACAATGTAAATAAAATAATAAAGTGTATTATTACAATTAAAAAAAAAAAAAAAAAGGCACATCAGGTCTCGAACCCTGGACCCCCAGCGTGGGAGGTGGGAGCCTTCACCCCTAGCCCACGACGCCTCATGAGAGATTCCCAATTTCATGTGTGAAAGTACTGCAAACAGCGCCCGGCCCCCACCCCATTGGTGTTGGTTTATGCCTTAGAGGATTCGGACGCTCGCATTTGTAAAGCATGGTATTTTCCACCGCCTCCTGCTAGCCCTCCATTCCCATTATGCATTAGCGAACTCAGACGCTCATGTATTTTAAAAGCACGGTGTTTATACATTGTCCTGTACATTCTTCCTTTTACACAATCACTGTAGTTGTGTCTCCATACACATACAGTACTCCATACACATACAGTACAGTACTCTACAGTAGGTCACCATCTTTTTCCACCGCCTCCCGTTACGCCTACAGTATTGCCAGAGCTGTACATCAATCTGCCGCTATACTGTACGATTGAAAGTACTGGATTAGTGGAGCATTAGCCACACAGTGGTGGAGATGTGTAATGCATGATGAGTATCTAGATCGCCTCAACGCGCCTACATGTGATTAAACTCAGCTATCGCCTTAGCGTGACTAAACGCCCGTCTAGGCGGAGAAACAGTCAAGATAAAGGTGGCTACATCTGTATACTAACCACATATATAAACAAATGTGTAAAATCCACAGTCCTAAGTGCTTTGAAGGCACAGTGGAGCGGCGTGCGTTCCACTGCGCCGCACTTCCAGTATTTGGAACGCATCTCCCGGTCACATGACCGGAAGTGCGTGTCCAACAGTAGTAAACAACTCAGTGAGCATCCCCACGGCACCCAAGCCACTATCAGAGCTACTGAAACAGTTTAGCAATTTAATGCCAGTGTAAGTACTCCGAAGTTAGATATATAAATAAATGGGTATTCACAAAATTAATCTCCAACAATACTGCATTCTTATGCATGTAATCCTATGTTGTAATATACTGTGGACATACAGTTTTTAAAGTGCACTATAGCAGGTAGCTTACATGTGACAGTACACAGAAAATATCCCCAAAGAAATTATGCATACACAATAATGCAAAATGCATATAAATGTACACACGCATACACAGATGCGCACACACCAAAAGGTACGTGCACCCACATATATGCATGTGTACATACACGCATGAAAAGTGCATATATTTAAAGAACAATAAGGCAAAATATCTATCCCAATAGATTCAATAATTCCTATTCTGACAAGTGGGGCAGGACACAGGCCGTAACTCAGAGCACAGACAAACATCAAAAATCAAAGCAAAAAGAAAAAGATTGTCACAATCCTCCAACTGAGAAGCCTATCACATCCATCCAAAACGATGCCATAATATATGCCCTCATTCAGACCACGGGGCCGTATCGTATCTAATTGGTGAATCCACATCGCTTCACGGCGGAGTAGTAGTTTAGCTCTATCAACGCCCCTACTCGGGAGCAATACGATCAATAATCATACACTTCAGTGATGCCAAAGAATAGCGTGCCTCGTGGAAATGTCTGGCAACCGGTTTATTGGAATGTCCATCCGTCAATGCTGTCCTAATGGATAGGCGATGGTTCACCATCCTCTCACGGAATGGCCTGATGGTTTTCCCCACATACATTAGGGAACACGGGCATGTGAGCGTATAGACCACAAAGTCTGAGGTGCAGCTTACCCTGTGGCGGATTTTGATTTTACGTCCAGTGTGTGGATGGTGGAAATATTCACCTGATGTCATACTTCTGCACGTTGTGCAGTTTATACATCGTGCCCTGATGCGAATGACTTCATAGGCTGCATCAACATATCTTTTAGGTTACGACCCATCTTGAAGCTGATTAAAGGCTTATCTGGTAGATGTTTACAAAGTGCCGGGTCACTTTTGACCAACGGCCAAAGATCGTTCACAGCACGTCTTATAGTGGGACCAGCAGTATCAAAGTTCGTTACCACGAATGGGGTTTGCGTGTTTTGTCTCCTGTTTGTATTACCATTAGCGTGGCTGTCTAAAGCTTTATGTAGGCATCTATTGATGACTTGTTCGCTGTACCCCCGTGCAGAGAATCTTTGTTTCCTTTCTTCTAGTTGTATATGTGATCTCTCAGGCTCAGAGTTGTTCCGCAAAACCCGGAGGAATTGTGAGTTGGCAAGTTCTGTTTGAAAAAACCTGGATGGTAACTCTCAAAATGCAAAAGTGTATTACGGTCTGTACTCTTCCTATACAGCCTATAGCCATACCCCACCTCGGTGGCTTAGACAGTCAGGTCTAGAAAGTTGATCTCCTCCCTACTATGTGTCATGGTAAATCTAACAGGTGATTCCAGACTGTTCAAATGATCAACCATATTCAGAAGTGCAGTTTCACTGCCTGACCAAAGAAAAAATACATCGTCGATAAAGCAACGATAGAAGCCGATACTATCCCCAAACAGCAGGAGGATGTGCGTATTTTCGTTGGCATCCATATACAAATTGGCATAAGCCGGTGCTATGTTACTACCCATCGCTGTACCCGCTGTCTGGAGATAGTATCGGCCCCCATACTGAAAATAATTACATGTTAATACAAGTTCTAATAGTTCAATCAGAAACTCTATAGGTGGCGGAGCAGTATGTAGGCGAGACAACGCTCGCCGAACAACCGCTACACCTTCATTATGAGGTATTATCGTATACAACGAGGTAACATCCATCGTTACCAAAATCTTATGTTGTGGTGCAGGTAAGGTGTCAACCATTCCCAGGAAGTCACCCGTGTCCTGTAGATAACTTGAAGTATCCTTAACACAGACCTGCAAAAAGCTATCAAGGTACTGTTCAATAGAGGAGAATAATGAATTACGAGCCGATATTATTGGACGACCCGGAGGCTTAACCAGAGTCTTATGGATCTTAGGCAACAAATACAAAACAGGACAAATAGGAAAGTCAGTCCTGAGAAAGGTCAACACCTCATTAATCCAGCCATTCAACAATCCGATATCTACAACCGCATCTAAGCGCTTTTTAAAGGTTTCAACCGGATCTCCACTTAGTAATTTATAGGTATTAGTATCCATTAATTGCCTAAGGGCCTCCTCATCATAGTCCCTAGTATCCAACACCACCACTGCTCCACCCTTGTCTGCAGGGGGTATTGTGAGTGAGCTATTATCTCTGAGATCCCTAAGGGCTCTCTTTTCAAGGGGCTTCAAGTTATACTTCATAAACCTTTGTTTCTCGAGTGAATTTTGAACATTAAAGTCTAGGAATCCAGTGAATATTTTTATGCTAGAATTTTGGGGAGCATCATATCTACTATTTTTCTTAAAAGGTGTGGCTGCATAATTCATTCCCCCCGTATTATGGAACTTCTCAGTAAGTCTTAATTTCTCATACGTCCTAGAGGATGCTGGGGTCACTTCAAGAACCATGGGGTATAGACTATCCTCAGGAGACATGGGAACTTTAAGACTTTCAAAGGGGTGTGAACTGGCTCCTCCCTCTATGCCCCTCCTCCAGACTCCAGTTTAGAATCTGCCCAGGCAGACTGGATGCACTCTGAGGAGCTCTACTGAGTTTCTCTGAAAAGACTTTGTTAGGTTTTTTATTTTCAGGGAGAACTGCTGGCAACAGTCTCCCTGCTTCGTGGGACTTAGGGTAGAGAAGACCTACTTCTAGAGTTTCAAGGCTCTGCTTCTTTGGCTACAGGACACCATTCGCTCCTGATGGTTTGATCACTAGGTACGCCTAAGGGCTCATTCCCAGAGCCCGCTGTCATCCCCCTTGCAGAGCCAGAAGTCAGAAGACAGGTGAGTAGAAGAAGAAAAGACTTCAGTGACAGCTTTGAGGTACCGCACAGCGATCGCGCTGTGCGCCAGCTCCCACACACAGCGGCACTACAGGGTGCAGGGCGGTGGGGGGGTGTGCCCTGGGCAGCATATTTAACCTCTAGAACTAACTGGCAAGAGTGGACAGAGTGCCAAGGCACTGTCCGGACCCCCGCCAGAATAAAAATGTATTTAAAAAGAGCGGGTCTGAAGCGCGCCATTACGGGGGCGGAGCTTAGCCCTCACAGCACACAGCCCGGCGCCATTTTCTCTACACAAGGCTGCAGAGACGCTGGTCCTTCCCCACACTGCTGCATAATTATCAGGGTGAAAAACAGGGTGGGGGTGGGGGGGCACAGTTATTTTGGTGCATTATATGTACATTATAAAAGCGCTGCAGGTCTGGGGCATTTCTGTAGTGTTTGAGACCGGGATGAGCGCTGGGGTGTGAGCTGGCAATATCTCCCTCTGTGTCTCTCTGACAGGCTTTACTGTGGGTCTCTCCCCTATAGACCCAGTGTGTCTGCGTGTGTTGGGTGCACGTGTCGGCATGTCTGAGGCGCAGTGCTCTTCCCAGGAGGAGACTGTATTAGGGACACAAACAGCTGTGGGAGTGACCCTGTCGGCACCGCCGACACCTGATTGGGTGAATGTTTTGAGTGCTTTGAATGTTAATGTGGCTCTGATAAATAAGAGATTGGATAAAGCTGAGTCTCAGAACCAGGCATGGAAGAAATCCGTAGAGGATGTTTTGTTTCAAGTCCAGACCGGGTCACAAAAGCGTTCATTTGCCCAACTGGCAGACACGGACACTGACTCAAGTGTCGACTATAGTGAGACCAGATTAGATCCAAAACTGGCAAAGAGCATTCAGTACAGGATTGTGGCAATAAAAGACGTATTGCATATCACTGAGGACCCTACTGTTCCTGATACTAGGGTCTGTATGTATAAAGGAAAGAAACCTGAGGTAACATTTCCTCCCTCTCATGAACTGAACATGCTTTGTGAAAAGGTTTGGGAAAATCCTTACAAAAAGTTTCAGATTCCCAAAAGGATTCCAGTGGCGTATCCGTTTCCCTCTGGGGATAGGGAAAAATGGGAGTCATCCCCCATTGTGGACAAAGCTTTATCACTGCTGTCCAAAAAGGTGGCTCTTCCGTCCCCTGACACGGCAGCCCTAAAGGATCCTGCGGATCGTAGGCAGGAAAATACATTGAAATCCATTTATGTCACCACGGGTAAGCTACTCAGACCAGCCATTGCATCTGCGTGGGTGAGTAGTGCTGTCGAAAAATGGGCAGATAACTTGTCATCTGAAATAGATACCCTGGATCGGGATAGCATTCTTTTGACACTGGGTTATATCAGGGACGCTGCAGTCTACCTAAAGGAAGCGGCGAGGGATATTGGTCTCTTGGGATCAAGGGCCAAAGCCATGGCAGTCTCAGCTAGGAGAACATTGTGGATTCATCAATGGAATGCTGATGCTGACTCTTAAGAAAGCTATGGAGTCTCTACCGTATAAAGGTGGTGTATTGTTTGGTGACGGCCTCGCTGACTTGGTATCTACGGCTACCGCGGGTAAGTCATCAGTTTTACCTTTTGTGCCTGCACCACAAAAGAAAGCACACCACTATCAGATGCAGTCCTTTTGGCCCAGTAAATACAGAAAGGGCCGAGGGTCTTCCTTTCTAGCTACTAGAGGAAAGGGAAGGGGTAAACGATCACCGGCCGTGGCCGGTTCCCAGAAGCAGAAGTCTTCCCCGGCTTCTGCCAAATCCACCGCATGACGCTGGGGCTCCTCTGCGGGAGTCCGCACCGGTGGGGGCACGTCTCAGGTTCTTCAGTCAGTTCTGGGCTCGTTCGGACCTGGACCCATGGGTTTTAGAAATAGTGTCCATGGGGTACAAACTGGAGTTTCAAGACGTTCCCCCTCGCCGATTTTTCAAATCGGCCTTATCAGCTTCTCTTCCGGACAGGCAAGTGGTATGTGCCGCAATACAAAAATTGTGTCTCAATCAAGTTACGGATGGTGCAATGGTTAGCATTACTGCCTCACAGCACTGAGGTCATGGGTTCGATTCCCACCATGGCCCTAACTGTGCGGAGTTTGTATATTCTCCCCGTACTTGCGTGGGTTTCCTCTGGGTACTCCGGTTTCCTCCCACAATTCAAAAATATACTGGTAGGTTAATTAGCTCCCAACAAAAAAAAAAATTAACCGTAGTGTGAATGTGTGCTTGTGAACATGTGATGGGGAATATGGATTGTAAGCTCCACTGGGGCAGGGACTGATGTGAATGGGCAAAAATTCTCTCTGTAAAGCGCTGCGGAATATGCGTGCGCTATATAAATAACTGCCAATAATTGTCAGGGTTCCCCTGTCGCAACAGGGCATCCCGGCTTTTATCCGAGCCTGTTCGTGGTCCCGAAGCCAGACTGCTCAGTCAGACCAATCCTCAATTTCTACCTAAAAAAAAATTAAAATTCAAGGTGGAGTCTCTCCGGGCAGTGGTCTCCAGTCTGGAGGAGGGTGATTTTATGGTGTCGGTAGACATAAAGGATGCCTACTTACATGTTCCCATTTATCCTCCACATCAGGTTTACCTGAGGTTTGCAGTTCAGGATTGTCATTACCAATTTCAGACGTTGCCGTTGGTCTGTCCACGGCTTCGAGGGTTTTCACCAAGGTAATGGCCGAAATGATGGTTCTCCTGTGCAAGCAAGGAGTCACAATTATCCCGTACTTGGACGATCTCCTGATAAAGGCGAGATCCAGGGAACAATTACTGCAGAACATTACGCTATCCCTGACAATTCTGCAGCAACATGGTTGGCTCCTAAACTTGCCAGAATCACAGTTGGTTCCGACGGGACGGCTATCGTTTTTGGGAATGATTCTGGACACAGAATTACAGTTTTTCTTCCAGTGGAAAAGGCTCTGGAAATTCAGAACCTGGTCAAACAAATCCTGAAACCGCCAAGAGTATCGATCCATCAATGCACTCGGTTGCTGGGGCAGATGGTGGCGGCCTACGAGGTAATTCAGTTTGGCAGATTCCATGCTAGATTGTTTCAGTGGGACCTGTTGGACAAGTGGTCTGGGTCCCATCTGCACATGCACCGAAGGATAACCCTGTCTTCCTAGACCAGAATCTCACTCCTGTCGTGGCTGCACAGCTCTCACCTCCTAGAGCAGGCATGTCCAAACTGCGGCCCTCCAGATGTTGAGAAACTACACATCCCAGCATGCCCTGACACAGCTTTAGCATTCTCTGACAGCAAAACTGTGTCAGAGCATGCTGGGATATGTAGTTTCACAACAGCTGGAGGGCCGCAGTTTGGACATGCCTGTCCTAGAGGGACGCAGGTTCGGGATCCAGGACTGGATCTTGGTGACCACGGAGGCGAGTCTCCGAGGCTGGGGAGCAGTCACACAGGGGGAAAGCTTACGAGCGGAACATCATCTTCGAAATCAGTCCGTCTTGATTCAGTCGGACAACATAACAGCAGTCGCGTACATAAACCGCCAGGGCAGAACAAAGAGCAGAGCGGCTATGGCAGAGGCCACAAAGGTTCTCCGTTGGGCGGAAAGGCATACAAGCGCTCTGTCAGCGATCTTCATTCCAGGAGTGGACAACTGGGAAGCAGACTTCCTCAGCAGGCACGATCTCCATCCAGGAGAGTGGGGTCTTCATCAAGAGGTCTTTGCAGAAGTGACAAGTCTTTGGGGAATTCCTCAAATAGACATGATGGCGTCTCACCTCAACAAGAAACTTCAGAGATATTGTTCCAGATCAAGAGACCCTCAATCAATAGCAGTGGACGCCCTAGTGACACCGTGGGTGTTTCAGTCGGTGTATGTGTTTCCTCCGCTTCCACTCGTTCCAAAAGTGATAAAGATCATAAGAAGAACAAAGGTTCAAGCGATCCTCATTATTCCAGACTGGCCAAGGAGGACTTGGTATCCAGATCTTCAAAAATTACTCATAGGAGATCCCTGGCCTCTTCCTCTGAGGGAGGATCTGTTACAGCAGGGGCCGTGCGTGTTCCAAGACTTACAGTGACTTCGTTTGACGGCTTGGAGGTTGAACGCCGGATCCTAGCCCGAAAGAGTATTCCCAAGGAAGTCATCCCCACTCTTATTCAGGCCAGGAAAGGAGTAACGTCTAAACATTACCACCGTATTTGGAGAAAATACGTGTCTTGGTGTGAATCCAAGAAGGCTCCTACAGAAAAATTTCAGTTAGGACATTTTCTCCATTTTCTACAAGTCGATGTGGATGCGGGCCTAAAGTTGGGCTCCATTAAAGTACAAATTTCAGCCTTATCGGTTTTCTTCCAAAAACAATTGGCCTCCCTTCCAGAAGTTCAGACTTTCGTGAAAGGTGTGTTGCACATCAAACCTCCCTTTGTGCCCCCTGTGGCACCGTGGGATCTTTACGTGGTGTTGCAGTTCCTTCAGTCTCATTGGTTTGAACCTTTACAAAAGGTGGAGTTGAAATTCCTCACTTGGAAAGTGGTCATGCTGTTGGCCTTGGCATCCGCCAGGAGGGTGTCTGAATTGGCGGCCTTGTCTCACAAGAGCCCTTATTTGATCTTCCATGAAGATAGAGCAGAGTTGAGGACTCGTTAGCAGTTTCTGCCGAAAGTGGTTTCGTCGTTCCACTTGAACTAACCTATTGTGGTGCCAGTGGCTACTGACGCCTTGCTGGAATCTAAGTTTCTCGACGTAGTCAGAGCTTTGAAAATTTATGTGGCCAGAACAGCTCAGTTTAGGAAAACGGAGGCTCTGTTTGTCCTGTATACTCACAACAAAATTGGGGCTCCTGCTTCCAAGCAGACTATTGCACGCTGGATCTGTCATACGATTCAGCAGGCTCATTCTACGGCTGGATTGCCATTACCAAAATCGGTCAAGGCCCATTCTACCAGAAAGGCGGGCTCGTCCTGGGTGGCTGCCCGGGGGTCTCGGCATTACAACTTTGCCGAGCGGCTACTTGGTCGGGTTCAAACACCTTTGCGAAGTTCTACAAGTATGATACCCTGGCTGATGAGGACCTCATGTTTGGTCAATCGGTGTTGCAGAGTCATCCGCACTCTCCCGCCCGTTCTAGAGCTTTGGTATAAACCCCATGGTTCTTGAAGTGACCCTAGCATCCTCTAGGACGTATGAGAAAATAGGATTTTAATACCTACCGGTAAATCCTTTTCTCTTATTCCGTAGAGGATGCTGGGCACCCGTCCCAGTGCGTACTGTATCTGCAGTTATTTGTTATGGTTACACACATGTTGTGTCACGTTTATAGTCAGCCTGTTGCTGATGTTGTTCATGCCGTTGACTTGCGTTGTGTTGAATGCCATGTTGTACGGCGTGCTTGAGGTGTGAGCTGGTATGTATCTCACCTTAGTTTAACAATAAATCCTTTTCCTCGAAATGTCCGTCTCCCTGGGCACAGTTCCTATAGCTGGAGTCTGAAGGAGAGGCATAGAGGGAGGAGCCAGTTCACACCCCTTTGAAAGTCTTAAAGTGCCCATGTCTCCTGTGGATCCCGTCTATACCCCATGGTTCTTGAAGTGACCCCAGCATCCTCTACGGACTAAGAGAAAAGGATTTACCGGTAGGTATTAAAATCCTATTTTCCGGCCTAATTTAAATCTGTCAACAGACCACTGAAATTGATCAAATCTTGGGGTCGGTATAAAGCTAAGCCACTTTCATAGCAAACACATGCCCGTGTTCCCTAATGTATGCGGGGAAAACCATCAGGCCATTCCGTGAGAGGATGGTGAACCTTCGCCTATCCATTAGGACAGCATTTACGGGTGGACATTCCGATAAACCGGTTGCCAGACATTTCCACGAGGTACGCCATTCTTTGGCATCACTGAAGTGTATGATTATTTATAGTATTGCTCCCCTGAGTAGGGGCGGTGATAGAGCTAAACTACTACTCCGCCGTGAAGCAATCTGGTTTCACCAATTAGATATGATACGGCCCCGTGGTCTGAATGAGGGCATATATTATGGCATCTTTTTGGATTGATGTGATAGGCTTCTCAGTTGGAGGATTGTGACAATCTTTTTCTTTTTGCTTTGATTTTTGATGTTTGTCTGTGCTCTGAGCTACGGCCTGTGTCCTGCCCCACTTGTCAGAATAGGAATTATTGAATCTATTGGGATAGATATTTTGCCTTATTGTTCTTTAAATATATGCACTTTTCATGCGTGTATGTACACATGCATATATGTGGGTACACGTACCTTTTGGTGTGTGCGCATCTGTGTATGCGTGTGTACATTTATGTGCATTTTGCATTATTGTGTATGCATAATTTCTTTGGGGATATTTTCTGTGTACTGTCACATGTAAGCTACCTGCTATAGTGCACTTTAAAAACTGTATGTCCACAGTATATTACAACATAGGATTACATGCATAAGAATGCAGTATTGTTGGAGATTAATTTTGTGAACATCCATTTATTTATATATCTAACTTCGGAGTACTAACACTGGCATTAAATTGCTAAACTGTTTCAGTAGCTCTGATAGTGGCTTGGTTGCCGTGGGGATGCTCAGAGTTGTTTACTACTGTTGGACACGCACTTCTGTTCATGTGACCGGGAGATGCGTTCCAAATACCGGAAGTGCGGCGCAGTGGAACGTACGCCGCTCCACTGTGCCTTCAAAACACTTAGGACTGTGGATTTTACACATTTGTTTATATATGTGGTTAGTATAGTTTTGTATGTTTGTTTGTCATGTTTAGTGGTGTATGTACTGATATATTCAGTGTTCTTTGCACATTTTAGAAAATTGAACAGGTGTCTCTTGTTTAATGTTAGGGAGCAGTAGCGGATCTTGCCACGGGCAAGCAGGACTTTTGCCCGGGGCGCCGCCTTCCGGAGGGCGCAGGGCGCCATCCGGAGGGCGCCGCACCAAGGGCAAGATCCGCTGCTGCTGTGCCCCCCGCTGCCCGTTGCCCCCCGCTGCCGCTGTGAAGGGAAACTAGACGCGTACGCGACTAGTTTCCCTTCGTGGAGAGGTCCTTTACTGTGCGGTGCGCGATGACATCATACCGCACAGCAAAGGTCCTCTCCACGAAGGGAACTAGACACTATGCGTTTAGTTTCCCTTCGTGCAGAGGACCTTTGCTGTGCGGTGCGCGATGAAAATACGGTGCTTTCTAAGGCTGTGAGGAAACCAAAGGTAAAAAATTTTCTTCCCAGCTGTTGCTGTGGATACGAGGTCCCAGAGACCATCCCCAAACAATTCCTCACCCTTATAAGGCAGAATCTCCATGTGCCTTTTACAGGCAGCATCACCTGTCCACTGCCGGGTTTCTAATACCCTCCTGGCAGAATGGACATTGCATGAATTATGGATGCCAGCCGGCAAATATCCCTCTGTGCATCCTTTATATATAAGACGACGTCTTTAATATGCTCTATGTTAGCAAAATATTATCACTGTCTTAGAGTATTAATATTATCTGACAGGGTATCAGACCACGCTGCAGCAGCACTATTTATGCTGAGGCAATTGCAGGTCTCAGTATATAACCTGAGTGTGTATATACAGACTTCAGGATAGCCTCCTGCTTTTTATCAGCAGGCTCCTTCAAGGTGGCCGTATCCTAAGACGGCAGTGCCACCTTTTTTGACAAACGTGTGAGCGCCTTATCCACCCTAAGGGATATCTCCCAACGTGACCTATCCTCTGGCGGGAAAGGGTACGCCATCAGTAACTTTTTAGAAATTACCAGTTTCTTATCGGGGGAACCCACGCTTCTTTACACACTTCATTTATTTATCTGATGGGGGAACAAAACACTGGCTGCTTTTTCTCCCCAAAAATAAAACCCCTTTTATGTGTTACTTGGGTTCATGTCAGAAATGCGTAACACATTTTTCATTGCCGAGATCATGTAACGGATGTTCCTAGTGGATTGTGTATATGTCTCAACCTCGTCGACACTGGAGTCAGACTCCGTGTCGACATCTGTGTCTGCCATCTGAGGTAACGGGCGTTTTTTGAGCCCCTGATGGCCTTTGAGACGCCTGGGCAGGCGCGGGCTGAGAAGCCGGCTGTCCCACAGCTGCTACGTCATCCAGCCTTTTATGTAAGGAGTTGACATTGTCGGTTATTACCTTCCACCTATCCATCCACTCTGGTGCCGGCCCCACAGGGGGCGACATCCCATTTATCGGCCTCTGCTCCGCCTCCACGTAATGACTGAGGACAGGACCCCACAAAGTCCTTTGGGGAGACAGAGAGAGAGTATGCCAGCACACACCAGAGAGCTATATAATGCAGGGATTAACACTATAACTGAGTGATTTTTCCCCCAATAGCTGCTTGTATACACATATTGCGCCTAAATTTAGTGCCCCCCCTCTCTTTTTAACCCTTTGAGCCTGAAAACTACAGGGGAGAGCCTGGGGAGCTGTCTTCCAGCTGCACTGTGAAGAAAAAATGGCGCCAGTGTGCTGAGGGAGAAGCCCCGCCCCTTTTTCGGCGGACTTTTCTCCCGCTTTTTTATGGAGTCTGGCAGGGGTAATTTATCACATATATAGCCCTGGGACTATATATTGTGATGATTTGCCAGCCAAGGTGTCTTATATTGCCCTCAGGGCGCCCCCCCAGCGCCCTGCACCCATCAGTGACCGGAGTGTGAGGTGTACATGAGGAGCAATGGCGCACAGCTGCAGTGCTGTGCGCTACCTTGGTGAAGACCGAAGTCTTCTGCCGCCGATTTTCCGGACTCTTCATGCTTCTGGCTCTGTAAGGGGGACGGCGGCGGGGCTCCGGGAACGAACACCAAGGTCTGGTCCTGCGGTCGATCCCTCTGGAGCTAATGGTGTCCAGTAGCCTAAGAAGCCCAAACTACCACCTGTTAGGTAGGTTCGCTTCTTCTCCCCTTAGTCCCTCGCTGCAGTGAGTCTGTTGCCAGCAGATCTCACTGTAAAATAAAAAACCTTAATATACTTTCTTTCTAGGAGCTCAGGAGAGCCCCTAGTGTGCATCCAGCTCAGCCGGGCACAAGAATCTAACTGAGGTCTGGAGGAGGGTCTTAGTGGGAGGAGCCAGTGCACACCAGGTAGTCCTAAAGCTTTCTTTAGTTGTGCCCAGTCTCCTGCGGAACCGCTAATCCCCATGGTCCTTACGGAGTCCCAGCATCCACTTAGGACGTCAGAGAAAATAGGTTTACAAAAAAACAGGGCATAACGTGAATATGCATTTAAGAAACATCATACAATGTAAGCATTACTACTCAAATGGCCATAGTACAGTAATGTTTGACAAAGCTAATAAGCATAGATTCAACCATGACACAAAACAAATGTCATAAAAAGCAGTCCCTTAACTCGTCTAAACCCTCTATAGGCAATAGTATCATTAGAGGAAACACGGTAGGCTCATATTTTCGTTTAAACCACTAGGTGCTAAGGTACCTAACAAAAAAACCCACCGTGTCTCCTTTTGTAATAGGCGCCCAGCTCTATTGCCACCCCTGGGTGTAATGGGTACATGATCAATAAGGGTGGCCTGTATAGTAGCCACCCCATGTTTGGCTTGTAAACAATGGCGTGTGAACGGTTGTTCACTAGTGCCTTTTTCAAATGTTTTTTTGCTTTCCCTAAATTGCCTAATGGTCTTGCCAACATAGGCAAGACCATATGGGCAGGTTAGTACATAAACCACATGTGTGGAGGTACAGGTGAGCCTATGCATTATTTTTAGCTTTTTGCCAGAGTAT
>NW_026969900.1:0-21742 GCF_028390025.1 Pseudophryne corroboree
CTATGAGACAAATGTGGCATAGACGTACAGTTCCATTACATTACCAACATCATTCCAGATGGAAAAACAAAACAAATTGGGCAGCAGATCCTCCTGATGGAGATTTAGAGCAAGATAAACCAACACATTACAAATCTTCAACACAGCAAGAAAACTCTCAAACTTATTTTCCACGAATACTTCAGCTACTACCTCCTCAATATCCCATCCTGAGTAAAGTTCAAGAAGAATCTAAGAGCTCATGGATAGAAGGAAAAGATGGACTGGTACAACAGGATTCTCTCCAGAAAGAAGTAATAGTAGAGGATTCTAAA
This sequence comes from Pseudophryne corroboree, assembly GCF_028390025.1. NCBI lineage: Eukaryota > Metazoa > Chordata > Amphibia > Anura > Myobatrachidae > Pseudophryne > Pseudophryne corroboree. The sequence goes on from NW_026969900.1 coordinate 315, forward strand.
ACAAAAGCCCCCCCAAAAACCCATCTTCGATGAAAGAAAAGGGGGCTCTGTAGTCCACTCACTACCTAGTTGGCCAGCAGTTAAGATGATTGAGTTAAATGGGCTTGCTAGTAGTTTTGAATGAGGTGTAAATAAAAATATAAATGTAAAAAGAATAAGATCAATGTTCAAAATATTGTTTCTATGATTTTGGTGTTTTTGGTGATCTGGCTACTTAATATGCAATATTATTGGTGTGCCAGATCACCAGGGGGAGAATGTAACCTCCATCCACATAATGGGAGTTACAGGAAAAAAGTAGAGTACATATACAGTATGTACTGTATAATATAAAGTATTGTTTATTATTAAAAGATGTATATTACATGTCTTATTGTTCAAATATACATAAGAAATGTACACGAGCAGAGAAGGTACCAGAGACTTTTCTAGAAACTCCCTGTGCAGTTAGAAATTACTGCCATGAGCCCTGAGCAGGGGGGAGGAGCCTGCAACAGGCATCAGTTGAGGAGATTGTAGAGGTACCTGAGGAGAGCGGTACCTCGGGAGCTGAGGAGAGGATTTTACCTCATGTGAGAGACGGAGTTCGTGCTCTCAGGAGAGGAGACAGGTCCTGTATGTAAAGAGACAGGACCCTTGCAGTTTGAGGCAGCGGGAGAAGGAGCAGCAGTATAGGCGGCAGCACTGACAAGTATCAGTGACAGCCAGAACAGTGCTCAGAGGACAAGGGTGTGGAGAGGCCTAAGCGTTCACGTGCCTGCATTTCCCTTCTAGAGGAGGCTGTACAGTAAGTTGTGGGAGCTACACAGCTAATTAATGGAGATGACCAGTGCTGCATAAAGGAGGGGTCTGTACGAATTCACTGCACATCTCACACATCTGGAGACAGATAGTAACGGGGTGGCCAGCGGTTACCTGTCTTTACCAGCAGAATTCAGTAGGCTTATAACTTGTGACTGAGCCAGCACATTGTGACAGGTTTATACACTACGCTGCTGCACAGCCTGCATGTAATATAGCCCTCCACTGACTAACGTGGCTTCCAGCCACCTGTAACACAGGACAGAAGGCGTAGACAGAGCTGTACATTACAGTAATATGAAAAGAAGGGGAAACAGCTGATCTAGTTATCACCAGAAGTGAAGCAAAGAACTTACGGTATACTAGGTGCTTCACAGCAACTTTATTAGATACATTTTATTTCCAAAGACAAATCCGTGGGACTACATTAAACTACATCAGGAGCCATACGACGACAGTACATCTAACGAGGAACCTATTTCAGTCAGGAAAGGGAGTGGAGAGATCATTAAATATACAAATAATATATATGCATATATATGACCTACTAATTTCATATCTGAGAACCAAGTATATTCGGCATGATAATTACCAGTCCAAACATAAGTAACTGACCAAATAAAAATTAGCTTGACATGTGGTAAGAAATGTAACCACTTACAGTATGTCTCCATGACTGAAAGAAATTTAGGATGATTTCTCCTACAAGGGAGGTGATATATATTAACTGAAGATGTGTTAATGTTGTAAACGTGTAAGGGAAAAACTGTACCTGTTGTAAACTAGACAGCAGTAAATTCATGCAATAGTTGTACGTAGATATATACTTTAAACTGGTTTAACCACATTGGATAGCACTGAGTTACTGTGGTTGACCCTTGGATATAGAAATGTAGCTTGCTGTTGTGTAATATAATTCTATTGCCTTATTTCCTCAGTCCTACCCAAATTTAAAGGATTGTACCCACATTGTGTTGAAAGCTTTCATATATGTATACAGCTGTATCTATCTTTCACTTACTGAGGGTTTCATGTGGGTATGGTGAAACAAGGGAGTCTTAACCAAAGGACTTTAATAAATCTATTCATGAAAATACAAGAGAGATTGCAAGTGGTTATATATGTAACAATATATATTAAATGTAATATACATAGTATCTTTACATTAAGGTAAACAATATTCATTGTTGGGTTTTCCCAAGTAGGCCCCATGATATATATAAATACTTGGGTGGAGGCACTTCGTTTTAAAGGTAGCTCATTTGTTAAATTTGTAACTCATTAGCCTGGTTATACGAGGAGTGGGTTACATTTGGAGGCACTGCTGAGATATAGCAAAACTCAATAACTGGTTACCATCCAGGTGTCAGCAGCCATTATCCACAGTTAGTTTGTGTATTTATTTATCAAATTTCACATCATGGGAAAGACAAAAAAGAACAGGGAGGAGTGCAGCATAACAACTTTAGCTGCCACAATTGGGGGTGCTGGAACCTATAACAAACAAGCAGACAGTATGGTACAATACGTAGATGAAGGGGATGTGCTGAAACATGGGGAAAAATCTATTTTACATTTTAAAGGAAGAAAAGACGAGATAGATTCCTCCGTTATCACAGTAGTGACTGACAAGAGAAATAAAAGATCAAAGGGCAAGAAATTAAAATTTAAACTTAACGAAGATAGTGATGGAAGTGTTAATGAGGAATTTTTCGAAACCACCACTAACAAGGATTGCAAAGAAGCAGAGTATCAGACAGTACTCCCACCAGATGAGAGGGAACCAGTGGGAGCAGATATTGTGACAGTAGTCAGTGTGAAAGGAAAGAGGATAAAATATAGTAAAGAAGAAAGAGAAAAAGAATAACAGAGAAGTGAAAAAAGAAGAAGTGAGATATAAACTAGACAACAACAATAGTGATACAAGTGTCATGGAAGAAATAGCTAATCCTATGGTTAATACTAGTAAAGTTGGAGAAGAAATAGAAGAAAGGGTAGCTCAACAACAGGAAGAAAGTGTTCCAAGGCATATAAAGGCTCCTGCACCATTTGAGTTGAAGAGAAAAGATGATGGTAGAGACACTAAGAAGAAAGATACCAATAGGATAAATAGTGGCCCTAGTTCTGTTATTGTAATGTCTATTCATGACACTTTGGAAGAGCCAGAGAAGGAGGTTACGAGTAAAAAGGAAGTGAAGATGAAGGAAATGGACAACGACTCTAGAGACCAGAAAATTATTGAAGCTATGGAAATAATATACATGGACATGAGAGAACATGAAGTGCTATTAAGTGATAAACCAAATGATGTAAGGTACATGGCAGAGCTAATGGAACACATAGCAGGTATACGGTTAAACAATATTAAATGGCTTACCACTCTTCTTCAGGAAGAAGTAAAAGGAATAGAATATCTGATGGGACTGAACTGCAAAAGAAACTTGATGAAGTTCAGATGAATAACTGTCAATTGATAGAACAAAATAAAGAAATGCATAGGGAGATTTGTGGGTTAAAGCAAGAACTGAAAATCTTGCTCCAAAGGCAGATAGAGGAAGATGCACATCATAAGCAGAGATTCCAGCAAGAAGAGAAAAGGATGCACTCTTTGGAATCCCAAGTGACAGAGATGTCCAAACTTTTAGGAGCAGCTGAAACAACCCAACACCAGGACAAGATTACTATTAAACAACTGCAAAACCAACTAGTGCAGCTAGAGACAGAGTACAAAACAATTGCTACTACTACTACATCTGACACTAAAGACACTGAAGAAATGACACTCCCACATAAAGCCTTGGCTGCTACCCTGAAAGTGAGAATAAATGATAGAAGGAATGAATTGGGGGAGATAAAAAGTACCACCCCGAAGATAGTGGGTACAGTTTTATGGTTTCATGTAAGAAAAGGCTATGGTTTCCTGAAAAGGCATGATACCAAAGGTGATGTGTTTGTCCATTGGACTGCTATCATAAGAAATAACCCCTTGAAACTTCTGCACAGTGTTGAAGTCGGCGAATGTGTAGAGTTTGATGTAGTGGAAGGAGAAAAGGGAGTGCGGGCAGCCAATGTGACTGGCCCTGGTGGGGTACCAGTGAATGGAAGCCATTTTGCTCCAAATCCACATTTTTGTTGCAATTGTGTCTGTCATTCAAAAAAGAGAGAAGTTGGGCGAGGGCAACATGTACATGTCAATCAAAACAATGAAGATGAGATGGAAAATAAAATATCCTTTTCTATGAGACAAATGTGGCATAGACGTACAGTTCCATTACATTACCAACATCATTCCAGATGGAAAAACAAAACAAATTGGGAAGCAGATCCTCCTGATGGAGATTTAGAGCAAGAGAAACCAACACATTACAAATCTTCAACACAGCAAGAAAACTCTCAAACTTATTTTCCACGAATACTTCAGCTACTACCTCCTCAATATCCCATCCTGAGTAAAGTTCAAGAAGAATCTAAGAGCTCATGGATAGAAGGAAAAGATGGACTGGTACAACAGGATTCTCTCCAGAAAGAAGTAATAGTAGAGGATTCTAAAATAAAAGCCCCCCAAAAAACCCATCTTCGATGAAAGAAAAGGGGGCTCTGTAGTCCACTCACTACCTAGTTGGCCAGCAGTTAAGATGATTGAGTTAAATTGGCTTGCTAGTAGTTTTGAATGAGGTGTAAATAAAAATATAAATGTAAAAAGAATAAGATGAATGTTCAAAATATTATTTCTATGGTTTTGGTGTAGTTGGTGATCTGGCTACTTAATATGCAATATTATTGGTGTGCCAGATCACCAGGGGGAGAATGTAACCTCCATCCACATAATGGGAGTTACAGGAAAAAAGTAGAGTACATATACAGTATGTACTGTATAATATAAAGTATTGTTTATTATTAAAAGATGTATATTACATGTCCTATTGTTCAAATATACATAAGAAATGTACACGAGCAGAGAAGGTACCAGAGACTTTTCTAGAAACTCCCTGTGCAGTTAGAAATAACTGCCATGAGCCCTGAGCAGGGGGAGGAGCCTGCAACAGGCATCAGTTGAGGAGATTGTAGAGGTACCTGAGGAGAGCGGTACCTCAGGAGCTGAGGAGAGGATTTTACCTCATGTGAGAGACGGAGTTCATGCTCTCAGGAGAGGAGACAGGTCCTGTATGCAAAGAGACAGGACCCTTGCAGCTTGAGGCAGCGGGAGAAGGAGCAGCAGTATAGGCGGCAGCACTGACAAGTATCAGTGACAGCCAGAACAGTGCTCAGAGGACAAGGGTGTGGAGAGGCCTAAGCGTTCACGTGCCTGCATTTCCCTTCTAGAGGAGGCTGTACAGTAAGTTGTGGGAGCTACACAGCTAATTAATGAGATGACCAGTGCTGCATAAAGGTGAGGTCTGTACGAACTCACTGCACATCTCACACATCCGGAGACAGATAGTAACGGGGTGGCCAGCGGTTACCTGTCTTTACCAGCAGAATTCAGTAGGCTTATAACTTGTGACTGAGCCAGCACATTGTGACAGGTTTATACACTATGCTGCTGCACAGCCTGCATGTAATATAGCCCTCCACTGACTAACGGGGATTCCAGCCACCTGTAACACAGGACAGAAGGCGTAGACAGAGCTGTACCTTACAGTAATATGAAAAGAAGGTGAAACAGCTGATCTAGTTATCCCCAAAAGTGAAGCAAATAACTTACGGTATACTAGGTGCTTCGCAGCAACTTTATTAGATACATTTTATTTCCAAAGACAAATCCGTGGGACTACATTAAACTACATCAGGAGCCATACGACGACAGTACATCTAACGAGGAACCTATTTCAGTCAGGAAAGGGAGTGGAGAGCTCATTAAATATACAAATAATATATATGCATATATATGACCTACTAATGTCATATCTGAGAACCAAGTATATTCGGCATGATAATTACCAGTCCAAACATAATTAACTGACCAAGTAAAAATGAGCTTGACATGTGGTAAGAAATGTAACCACTTACAGTATGTCTCCATGACTGAAAGAAATTTAGGATGATTTCTCCTACAAGGGAGGTGATATATATTAACTGAAGATGTGTTAATGTTGTAAACGTGTAAGGGAAAAACTGTACCTGTTGTAAACTAGACAGCAGTAAATTCATGCAATAGTTGTACGTAGATATATACTTTAAACTGGTTTAACCACATTGGATAGCACTGAGTTACTGAGGTTGACCCTTGGATATAGAAATGTAGCTTGCTGTTGTGTAATATAATTCTATTGCCTTATTTCCTCAGTCCTACCCAAATTTAAAGGATTGTACCCACATTGTGTTGAAAGCTTTCATATATGTATACAGCTGTATCTATCTTTCACTTACTGAGGGTTTCATGTGGGTATGGTGAAACAGGGGAGTCTTAACCAAAGGACTTTAATAAATCTATTCATGTAAATACAAGAGAGATTGCAAGTGGTTATATATGTAACAATATATATTAAATGTAATATACATAGTATCTTTACATTAAGGTAAACAATATTCATTGTTGGGTTTTCCCAAGTAGGCCCCATGATATATATAAATACTTGGGTGGAGGCACTTCGTTTTAAAGGTAGCTCATTTGTTAAATTTGTAACTCATTAGCCTGGTTATACGAGGAGTGGGTTACATTTGGAGGCACTGCTGAGATATAGCAAAACTCAATAACTGGTTACCATCCAGGTGTCAGCAGCCATTATCCACAGTTAGTTTGTGTATTTATTTATCAAATTTCACATCATGGGAAAGACAAAAAAGAACAGGGAGGAGTGCAGTATAACAACTTTAGCTGCCACAATTGGGGGTGCTGGAACCTATAACAAACAAGCAGACAGTATGGTACAATACGTAGATGAAGGGGATGTGCTGAAACATGGGGAAAAATCTATTTTACATTTTAAAGGAAGAAGAGACGAGATAGATTCCTCCATTATCACAGTAGTGACTGACAAGAGAAATAAAAGATCAAAGGGCAAGAAATTAAAATTTAAACTTAACGAAGATAGTGATGGAAGTGTTAATGAGGAATTTTTCGAAACCACCACTAACAAGGATTGCAAAGAAGCAGAGTATCAGACAGTACTCCCACCAGATGAGAGGGAACCAGTGGGAGCAGATATTGTGACAGTAGTCAGTGTGAAAGGAAAAGAGGATAAAATATAGTAAAGAAGAAAGAGAAAAAGAATAACAGAGAAGTGAAAAAAGAAGAAGTGAGATATAAACTAGACAACAACAATAGTGATACAAGTGTCATGGAAGAAATAGCTAATCCTATGGTTAATACTAGTAAAGTTGGAGAAGAAATAGAAGAAAGGGTAGCTCAACAACAGGAAGAAAGTGTTCCAAGGCATATAAAGGCTCCTGTACCATTTGAGTTGAAGAGAAAAGATGATGGTAGAGACACTAAGAAGAAAGATACCAATAGGACAAATAGTGGCCCTAGTTCTGTTATTGTAACGTCTATTCATGACACTTTGGAAGAGCCAGAGAAGGAGGTTACGAGTAAAAAGGAAGTGAAGATGAAGGAAATGGACAAAGACTCTAGAGACCAGAAAATTATTGAAGCTATGGAAATAATATACATGGACATGAGAGAACATGAAGTGCTATTAAGGGATAAACCAAATGATGTAAGGTACATGGCAGAGCTAATGGAACACATAGCAGGTATACGGTTAAACCATATTAAATGGCTTACCACTCTTCTTCAGGAAGAAGTAAAAGGAATAGAATATCTGATGGGACTGAACTGCAAAAGAAACTTGATGAAGTTCAGATGAATAACTGTCAATTGATAGAACAAAATAAAGAAATGCATAGAGAGATTTGTGGGTTAAAGCAAGAACTGAAAATCTTGCTCCAAAGGCAGATAGAGGAAGATGCACCTCATAAGCAGAGATTCCAGCAAGAAGAGAAAAGGATGCACTCTTTGGAATACCAAGTGACAGAGATGTCCAAACTTTTAGGAGCAGCTGAAACAACCCAACACCAGGACAAGATTACTATTAAACAACTGCAAAACCAACTAGTGCAGCTAGAGACAGAGTACAAAACAATTGCTACTACTACTACATCTGACACTAAAGACACTGAAGAAATTACACTCCCACATAAAGCCTTGGCAGCTACCCTGAAAGTGAGAATAAATGATAGAAGGAATGAATTGGGGGAGATAAAAAGTACCACCCCGAAGATAGTGGGTACAGTTTTATGGTTTCATGTAAGAAAAGGCTATGGTTTCCTGAAAAGGCATGACACCAAAGGTGATGTGTTTGTCCATTAGACTGCTATCATAAGAAATAACCCCTTGAAACTTCTGCACAGTGTTGAAGTCGGCGAATGTGTAGAGTTTGATGTAGTGGAAGGAGAAAAGGGAGTGCGGGCAGCCAATGTGACTGGCCCTGGTGGGGTACCAGTGAATGGAAGCCATTTTGCTCCAAATCGACATTTTTGTTGCAATTGTGTCTGTCATTCAAAAAAGAGAGAAGTTGGGCGAGGGCAACATGTAAATGTCAATCAAAACAATGAAGATGAGATGGAAAATAAAATATCCTTTTCTATGAGACAAATGTGGCATAGACGTACAGTTCCATTACATTACCAACATCATTCCAGATGGAAAAACAAAACAAATTGGGCAGCAGATCCTCCTGATGGAGATTTAGAGCAAGAGAAACCAACACATTACAAATCTTCAACACAGCAAGAAAACTCTCAAACTTATTTTCCACGAATACTTCAGCTACTACCTCCTCAATATCCCATCCTGAGTAAAGTTCAAGAAGAATCTAAGAGCTCATGGATAGAAGGAAAAGATGGACTGGTACAACAGGATTCTCTCCAGAAAGAAGTAATAGTAGAGGATTCTAAAATAAAAGCCCCCCCAAAAACCCATCTTCGATGAAAGAAAAGGGGGCTCTGTAGTCCACTCACTACCTAGTTGGCCAGCAGTTAAGATGATTGAGTTAAATTGGCTTGCTAGTAGTTTTGAATGAGGTGTAAATAAAAATATAAATGTAAAAAGAATAAGATGAATGTTCAAAATATTATTTCTATGGTTTTGGTGTAGTTGGTGATCTGGCTACTTAATATGCAATATTATTGGTGTGCCAGATCACCAGGGGGAGAATGTAACCTCCATCCACATAATGGGAGTTACAGGAAAAAAGTAGAGTACATATACAGTATGTACTGTATAATATAAAGTATTGTTTATTATTAAAAGATGTATATTACATGTCTTATTGTTCAAATATACATAAGAAATGTACACGAGCAGAGAAGGTACCAGAGACTTTTCTAGAAACTCCCTGTGCAGTTAGAAATAACTGCCATGAGCCCTGAGCAGGGGGGAGGAGCCTGCAACAGGCATCAGTTGAGGAGATTGTAGAGGTACCTGAGGAGAGCGGTACCTCAGGAGCTGAGGAGAGGATTTTACCTCATGTGAGAGACGGAGTTCGTGTTCTCAGGAGAGGAGACAGGTCCTGTATGTAAAGAGACAGGACCCTTGCAGTTTGAGGCAGCGGGAGAAGGAGCAGCAGTATAGGCAGCAGCACTGACAAGTATCAGTGACAGCCAGAACAGTGCTCAGAGGACAAGGGTGTGGAGAGGCCTAAGCGTTCACGTGCCTGCATTTCCCTTCTAGAGGAGGCTGTACAGTAAGTTGTGGGAGCTACACAGCTAATTAATGGAGATGACCAGTGCTGCATAAAGGAGGGGTCTGTACGAATTCACTGCACATCTCACACATCCGGAGACAGATAGTAACGGGGTGGCCAGCGGTTACCTGTCTTTACCAGCAGAATTCAGTAGGCTTATAACTTGTGACTGAGCCAGCACATTGTGACAGGTTTATACACTACGCTGCTGCACAGCCTGCATGTAATATAGCCCTCCACTGACTAACGGGGCTTCCAGCCACCTGTAACACAGGACAGAAGGCGTAGACAGAGCTGTACCTTACAGTAATATGAAAAGAAGGGGAAACAGCTGATCTAGTTATCACCAGAAGTGAAGCAAAGAACTTACGGTATACTAGGTGCTTCACAGCAACTTTATTAGATACATTTTATTTCCAAAGACAAATCCGTAGGACTACATTAAACTACATCAGGAGCCATACAACGACAGTACATCTAACGAGGAACCTATTTCAGTCAGGAAAGGGAGTGGAGAGCTCATTAAATATACAAATAATATATATGCATACATATGACCTACTAATTTCATATCTGAGAACCAAGTATATTCGGCATGATAATTACCAGTCCAAACATAAGTAACTGACCAAATAAAAATTAGCTTGACATGTGGTAAGAAATGTAACCACTTACAGTATGTCTCCATGACTGAAAGAAATTTAGGATGATTTCTCCTACAAGGGAGGTGATATATATTAACTGAAGATGTGTTAATGTTGTAAACGTGTAAGGGAAAAACTGTACCTGTTGTAAACTAGACAGCAGTAAATTCATGCAATAGTTGTACGTAGATATATACTTTAAACTGGTTTAACCACATTGGATAGCACTGAGTTACTGAGGTTGACCCTTGGATATAGAAATGTAGCTTGCTGTTGTGTAATATAATTCTATTGCCTTATTTCCTCAGTCCTACCCAAATTTAAAGGATTGTACCCACATTGTGTTGAAAGCTTTCATATATGTATACAGCTGTATCTATCTTTCACTTACTGAGGGTTTCATGTGGGTATGGTGAAACAGGGGAGTCTTAACCAAAGGACTTTAATAAATCTATTCATGAAAATACAAGAGAGATTGCAAGTGGTTATATATGTAACAATATATATTAAATGTAATATACATAGTATCTTTACATTAAGGTAAACAATATTCATTGTTGGGTTTTCCCAAGTAGGCCCCATGATATATATAAATACTTGGGTGGAGGCACTTCGTTTTAAAGGTAGCTCATTTGTTAAATTTGTAACTCATTAGCCTGGTTATACGAGGAGTGGGTTACATTTGGAGGCACTGCTGAGATATAGCAAAACTCAATAACTGTTTACCATCCAGGTGTCAGCAGCCATTATCCACAGTTAGTTTGTGTATTTATTTATCAAATTTCACATCATGGGAAAGACAAAAAGAACAGGGAGGAGTGCAGTATAACAACTTTAGCTGCCACAATTGGGGGTGCTGGAACCTATAACAAACAAGCAGACAGTATGGTACAATACGTAGATGAAGGGGATGTGCTGAAACATGGGGAAAAATCTATTTTACATTTTAAAGGAAGAAGAGACGAGATAGATTCCTCCGTTATCACAGTAGTGACTGACAAGAGAAATAAAAGATCAAAGGGCAAGAAATTAAAATTTAAACTTAACGAAGATAGTGATGGAAGTGTTAATGAGGAATTTTTTGAAACCACCACTAACAAGGATTGCAAAGAAGCAGAGTATCAGACAGTACTCCCACCAGATGAGAGGGAACCAGTGGGAGCAGATATTGTGACAGTAATCAGTGTGAAAGGAAAAGAGGATAAAATATAGTAAAGAAGAAAGAGAAAAAGAATAACAGAGAAGTGAAAAAAGAAGTGAGATATAAACTAGACAACAACAATAGTGATACAAGTGTCATGGAAGAAATAGCTAATCCTATGGTTAATACTAGTAAAGTTGGAGAAGAAATAGAAGAAAGGGTAGCTCAACAACAGGAAGAAAGTGTTCCAAGGCATATAAAGGCTCCTGCACCATTTGAGTTGAAGAGAAAAGATGATGGTAGAGACACTAAGAAGAAAGATACCAATAGGATAAATAGTGGCCCTAGTTCTGTTATTGTAACGTCTATTCATGACACTTTGGAAGAGCCAGAGAAGGAGGTTACGAGTAAAAAGGAAGTGAAGATGAAGGAAATGGACAAAGACTCTAGAGACCAGAAAATTATTGAAGCTATGGAAATAATATACATGGACATGAGAGAACATGAAGTGCTATTAAGGGATAAACCCAATGATGTAAGGTACATGGCAGAGCTAATGGTACACATAGCAGGTATACGGTTAAACCATATTAAATGGCTTACCACTCTTCTTCAGGAAGAAGTAAAAGGAATAGAATATCTGATGGGACTGAACTGCAAAAGAAACTTGATGAAGTTCAGATGAATAACTGTCAATTGATAGAACAAAATAAAGAAATGCATAGGGAGATTTGTGGGTTAAAGCAAGAACTGAAAATCTTGCTCCAAAGGCAGATAGAGGAAGATGCACATCATAAGCAGAGATTCCAGCAAGAAGAGAAAAGGATGCACTCTTTGGAATACCAAGTGACAGAGATGTCCAAACTTTTAGGAGCAGCTGAAACAACCCAACACCAGGACAAGATTACTATTAAACAACTGCAAAACCAACTAGTGCAGCTAGAGACAGAGTACAAAACAATTGCTACTACTACTACATCTGACACTAAAGACACTGAAGAAATGACACTCCCACATAAAGCCTTGGCTGCTACCCTGAAAGTGAGAATAAATGATAGAAGGAATGAATTGGGGGAGATAAAAAGTACCACCCCGAAGATAGTGGGTACAGTTTTATGGTTTCATGTAAGAAAAGGCTATGGTTTCCTGAAAAGGCATGACACCAAAGGTGATGTGTTTGTCCATTGGACTGCTATCATAAGAAATAACCCCTTGAAACTTCTGCACAGTGTTGAAGTCGGCGAATGTGTAGAGTTTGATGTAGTGGAAGGAGAAAAGGGAGTGCGAGCAGCCAATGTGACTGGCCCTGGTGGGGTACCAGTGAATGGAAGCCATTTTGCTCCAAATCGACATTTTTGTTGCAATTGTGTCTGTCATTCAAAAAAGAGAGAAGTTGGGCGAGGGCAACATGTAAATGTCAATCAAAACAATGAAGATGAGATGGAAAATAAAATATCCTTTTCTATGAGACAAATGTGGCATAGACGTACAGTTCCATTACATTACCAACATCATTCCAGATGGAAAAACAAAACAAATTGGGCAGCAGATCCTCCTGATGGAGATTTAGAGCAAGAGAAACCAACACATTACAAATCTTCAACACAGCAAGAAAACTCTCAAACTTATTTTCCACGAATACTTCAGCTACTACCTCCTCAATATCCCATCCTGAGTAAAGTTCAAGAAGAATCTAAGAGCTCATGGATACAAGGAAAAGATGGACTGGTACAACAGGATTCTCTCCAGAAAGAAGTAATAGTAGAGGATTCTAAAATAAAAGCCCCCCCAAAACCCCATCTTCGATGAAAGAAAAGGGGGCTCTGTAGTCCACTCACTACCTAGTTGGCCAGCAGTTAAGATGATTGAGTTAAATTGGCTTGCTAGTAGTTTTGAATGAGGTGTAAATAAAAATATAAATGTAAAAAGAATAAGATGAATGTTCAAAATATTGTTTCTATGGTTTTGGTGTAGTTGGTGATCTGGCTACTTAATATGCAATATTATTGGTGCGCCAGATCACCAGGGGGAGAATGTAACCTCCATCCACATAATGGGAGTTACAGGAAAAAAGTAGAGTACATATACAGTATGTACTGTATAATATAAAGTATTGTTTATTATTAAAAGATGTATATTACATGTCTTATTGTTCAAATATACATAAGAAATGTACACAAGCAGAGAAGGTACCAGAGACTTTTCTAGAAACTCCCTGTGCAGTTAGAAATAACTGCCATGAGCCCTGAGCAGGGGGAGGAGCCTGCAACAGGCATCAGTTGAGGAGATTGTAGAGGTACCTGAGGAGAGCGGTACCTCAGGAGCTGAGGAGAGGATTTTACCTCATGTGAGAGACAGAGTTCGTGCTCTCAGGAGAGGATACAGGTCCTGTATGCAAAGAGACAGGACCCTTGCAGCTTGAGGCAGCGGGAGAAGGAGCAGCAGTATAGGCGGCAGCACTGACAAGTATCAGTGACAGCCAGAACAGTGCTCAGAGGACAAGGGTGTGGAGAGGCCTAAGCGTTCACGTGCCTGCATTTCCCTTCTAGAGGAGGCTGTACAGTAAGTTGTGGGAGCTACACAGCTAATTAATGGAGATGACCAGTGCTGCATAAAGGTGAGGTCTGTACGAACTCACTGCACATCTCACACATCCTGAGACAGATAGTAACGGGGTGGCCAGCGGTTACCTGTCTTTACCAGCAGAATTCAGTAGGCTTATAACTTGTGACTGAGCCAGCACATTGTGTCAGGTTTATACACTACGCTGCTGCACAGCCTGCATGTAATATAGCCCTCCACTGACTAACGGGGATTCCAGCCACCTGTAACACAGGACAGAAGGCGTAGACAGAGCTGTACCTTACAGTAATATGAAAAGAAGGGGAAACAGCTGATCTAGTTATCCCCAGAAGTGAAGCAAATAACTTACGGTATACTAGGTGCTTCACAGCAACTTTATTAGATACATTTTATTTCCAAAGACAAATCCGTGGGACTACATTAAATTACATCAGGAGCCATACGACGACAGTACATCTAACGAGGAACCTATTTCAGTCAGGAAAGGGAGTGGAGAGCTCATTAAATATACAAATAATATATATGCATATATATGACCTACTAATGTCATATCTGAGAACCAAGTATATTCGGCATGATAATTACCAGTCCAAACATAATTAACTGACCAAGTAAAAATGAGCTTGACATGTGGTAAGAAATGTAACCACTTACAGTATGTCTCCATGACTGAAAGAAATTTAGGATGATTTCTCCTACAAGGGAGGTGATATATATTAACTGAAGATGTGTTAATGTTGTAAACGTGTAAGGGAAAAACTGTACCTGTTGTAAACTAGACAGCAGTAAATTCATGCAATAGTTGTACGTAGATATATACTTTAAACTGGTTTAACCACATTGGATAGCACTGAGTTACTGAGGTTGATTCTTGGATATAGAAATGTAGCTTGCTGTTGTGTAATATAATTCTATTGCCTTATTTCCTCAGTCCTACCCAAATTTAAAGGATTGTACCCACATTGTGTGGAAAGCTTTCATATATGTATACAGCTGTATCTATCTTTCACTTACTGAGGGTTTCATGTGGGTATGGTGAAACAGGGGAGTCTTAACCAAAGGACTTTAATAAATCTATTCATGAAAATACAAGAGAGATTGCAAGTGGTTATATATGTAACAATATATATTAAATGTAATATACATAGTATCTTTACATTAAGGTAAACAATATTCATTGTTGGGTTTTCCCAAGTAGGCCCCATGATATATATAAATACTTGGGTGGAGGCACTTCGTTTTAAAGGTAGCTCATTTGTTAAATTTGTAACTCATTAGCCTGGTTATACGAGGAGTGGGTTACATTTGGAGGCACTGCTGAGATATAGCAAAACTCAATAACTGTTTACCATCCAGGTGTCAGCAGCCATTATCCACAGTTAGTTTGTGTATTTATTTATCAAATTTCACATCATGGGAAAGACAAAAAAGAACAGGGAGGAGTGCAGTATAACAACTTTAGCTGCCACAATTGGGGGTGCTGGAACCTATAACAAACAAGCAGACAGTATGGTACAATACGTAGATGAAGGGGATGTGCTGAAACATGGGGGAAAATCTATTTTACATTTTAAAGGAAGAAGAGACGAGATAGATTCCTCCATTATCACAGTAGTGACTGACAAGAGAAATAAAAGATCAAAGGGCAAGAAATTAAAATTTAAACTTAACGAAGATAGTGATGGAAGTGTTAATGAGGAATTTTTCGAAACCACCACTAACAAGGATTGCAAAGAAGCAGAGTATCAGACAGTACTCCCACCAGATGAGAGGGAACCAGTGAGAGCAGATATTGTGACAGTAGTCAGTGTGAAAGGAAAAGAGGATAAAATATAGTAAAGAAGAAAGAGAAAAAGAATAACAGAGAAGTGAAAAAAGAAGATGTGAGATATAAACTAGACAACAACAATAGTGATACAAGTGTCATGGAAGAAATAGCTAATCCTATGGTTAATACTAGTAAAGTTGGAGAAGAAATAGAAGAAATGGTAGCTCAACATCAGGAAGAAAGTGTTCCAAGGCATATAAAGGCTCCTGTACCATTTGAGTTGAAGAGAAAAGATGATGGTAGAGACACTAAGAAGAAAGATACCAATAGGACAAATAGTGGCCCTAGTTCTGTTATTGTAACGTCTATTCATGACACTTTGGAAGAGCCAGAGAAGGAGGTTACGAGTAAAAAGGAAGTGAAGATGAAGGAAATGGACAAAGACTCTAGAGACCAGAAAATTATTGAAGCTATGGAAATAATATACATGGACATGAGAGAACATGAAGTGCTATTAAGGGATAAACCAAATGATGTAAGGTACATGGCAGAGCTAATGGAACACATAGCAGGAATACAGTTAAACCATATTAAATGGCTTACCACTCTTCTTCAGGAAGAAGTAAAAGGAATAGAATATCTGATGGGACTGAACTGCAAAAGAAACTTGATGAAGTTCAGATGAATAACTGTCAATTGATAGAACAAAATAAAGAAATGCATAGGGAGATTTGTGGGTTAAAGCAAGAACTGAAAATCTTGCTCCAAAGGCAGATAGAGGAAGATGCACATCATAAGCAGAGATTCCAGCAAGAAGAGAAAAGGATGCACTCTTTGGAATCCCAAGTGACAGAGATGTCCAAACTTTTAGGAGCAGCTGAAACAACCCAACACCAGGACAAGATTACTATTAAACAACTGCAAAACCAACTAGTGCAGCTAGAGACAGAGTACAAAACAATTGCTACTACTTCTACATCTGACACTAAAGACACTGAAGAAATGACACTCCCACATAAAGCCTTGGCTGCTACCCTGAAAGTGAGAATAAATGATAGAAGGAAGGAATTGGGGGAGATAAAAAAGTACCACCCCGAAGATAGTGGGTACAGTTTTATGGTTTCATGTAAGAAAAGGCTATGGTTTCCTGAAAAGGCATGACACCAAAGGTGATGTGTTTGTCCATTGGACTGCTATCATAAGAAATAACCCCTTGAAACTTCTGCACAGTGTTGAAGTCGGCGAATGTTTAGAGTTTGATGTAGTGGAAGGAGAAAAGGGAGTGCGAGCAGCCAATGTGACTGGCCCTGGTGGGGTACCAGTGAATGGAAGCCATTTTGCTCCAAATCGACATTTTTTTGCAATTGTGTCTGTCATTCAAAAAAGAGAGAAGTTGGGCGAGGGCAACATGTAAATGTCAATCAAAACAATGAAGATGAGATGGAAA
Organism: Pseudophryne corroboree; assembly: GCF_028390025.1. Classification (NCBI taxonomy): domain Eukaryota; kingdom Metazoa; phylum Chordata; class Amphibia; order Anura; family Myobatrachidae; genus Pseudophryne; species Pseudophryne corroboree. Next base: position 17,386 of record NW_026969900.1, read on the forward strand.
ATAAAATATCCTTTTCTATGAGACAAATGTGGCATAGACGTACAGTTCCATTACATTACCAACATCATTCCAGATGGAAAAACAAAACAAATTGGGCAGCAGATCCTCCTGATGGAGATTTAGAGCAAGATAAACCAACACATTACAAATCTTCAACACAGCAAGAAAACTCTCAAACTTATTTTCCACGAATACTTCAGCTACTACCTCCTCAATATCCCATCCTGAGTAAAGTTCAAGAAGAATCTAAGAGCTCATGGATAGAAGGAAAAGATGGACTGGTACAACAGGATTCTCTCCAGAAAGAAGTAATAGTAGAGGATTCTAAAACAAAAGCCCCCCAAAAAACCCATCTTCGATGAAAGAAAAGGGGGCTCTGTAGTCCACTCACTACCTAGTTGGCCAGCAGTTAAGATGATTGAGTTAAATGGGCTTGCTAGTAGTTTTGAATGAGGTGTAAATAAAAATATAAATGTAAAAAGAATAAGATCAATGTTCAAAATATTGTTTCTATGGTTTTGGTGTTTTTGGTGATCTGGCTACTTAATATGCAATATTATTGGTGTGCCAGATCACCAGGGGGAGAATGTAACCTCCATCCACATAATGGGAGTTACAGGAAAAAAGTAGAGTACATATACAGTATGTACTGTATAATATAAAGTATTGTTTATTATTAAAAGATGTATATTACATGTCTTATTGTTCAAATATACATAAGAAATGTACACGAGCAGAGAAGGTACCAGAGACTTTTCTAGAAACTCCCTGTGCAGTTAGAAATAACTGCCATGAGCCCTGAGCAGGGGGGAGGAGCCTGCAACAGGCATCAGTTGAGGAGATTGTAGAGGTACCTGAGGAGAGCGGTACCTCAGGAGCTGAGGAGAGGATTTTACCTCATGTGAGAGACAGAGTTCGTGCTCTCAGGAGAGGATACAGGTCCTGTATGCAAAGAGACCGGACCCTTGCAGCTTGAGGCAGCGGGAGAAGGAGCAGCAGTATAGGCGGCAGCACTGACAAGTATCAGTGACAGCCAGAACAGTGCTCAGAGGACAAGGGTGTGGAGAGGCCTAAGCGTTCACGTGCCTGCATTTCCCTTCTAGAGGAGGCTGTACAGTAAGTTGTGGGAGCTACACAGCTAATTAATGGAGATGACCAGTGCTGCATAAAGGTGAGGTCTGTACGAACTCACTGCACATCTCACACATCCTGAGACAGATAGTAACAGGGTGGCCAGCGGTTACCTGTCTTTACCAGCAGAATTCAGTAGGCTTATAACTTGTGACTGAGCCAGCACATTGTGTCAGGTTTATACACTACGCTGCTGCACAGCCTGCATGTAATATAGCCCTCCACTGACTAACGGGGATTCCAGCCACCTGTAACACAGGACAGAAGGCGTAGACAGAGCTGTACCTTACAGTAATATGAAAAGAAGGGGAAACAGCTGATCTAGTTATCCCCAGAAGTGAAGCAAATAACTTACGGTATACTAGGTGCTTCATAGCAACTTTATTAGATACATTTTATTTCCAAAGACAAATCCGTGGGACTACATTAAATTACATCAGGAGCCATACGACGACAGTACATCTAACGAGGAACCTATTTCAGTCAGGAAAGGGAGTGGAGAGCTCATTAAATATACAAATAATATATATGCATATATATGACCTACTAATGTCATATCTGAGAACCAAGTATATTCGGCATGATAATTACCAGTCCAAACATAATTAACTGACCAAGTAAAAATGAGCTTGACATGTGGTAAGAAATGTAACCACTTACAGTATGTCTCCATGACTGAAAGAAATTTAGGATGATTTCTCCTACAAGGGAGGTGATATATATTAACTGAAGATGTGTTAATGTTGTAAACGTGTAAGGGAAAAACTGTACCTGTTGTAAACTAGACAGCAGTAAATTCATGCAATAGTTGTACGTAGATATATACTTTAAACTGGTTTAACCACATTGGATAGCACTGAGTTACTGAGGTTGATTCTTGGATATAGAAATGTAGCTTGCTGTTGTGTAATATAATTCTATTGCCTTATTTCCTCAGTCCTACCCAAATTTAAAGGATTGTACCCACATTGTGTTGAAAGCTTTCATATATGTATACAGCTGTATCTATCTTTCACTTACTGAGGGTTTCATGTGGGTATGGTGAAACAGGGGAGTCTTAACCAAAGGACTTTAATAAATCTATTCATGAAAATACAAGAGAGATTGCAAGTGGTTATATATGTAACAATATATATTAAATGTAATATACATAGTATCTTTACATTAAGGTAAACAATATTCATTGTTGGGTTTTCCCAAGTAGGCCCCATGATATATATAAATACTTGGGTGGAGGCACTTCGTTTTAAAGGTAGCTCATTTGTTAAATTTGTAACTCATTAGCCTGGTTATACGAGGAGTGGGTTACATTTGGAGGCACTGCTGAGATATAGCAAAACTCAATAACTGTTTACCATCCAGGTGTCAGCAGCCATTATCCACAGTTAGTTTGTGTATTTATTTATCAAATTTCACATCATGGGAAAGACAAAAAAGAACAGGGAGGAGTGCAGTATAACAACTTTAGCTGCCACAATTGGGGGTGCTGGAACCTATAACAAACAAGCAGACAGTATGGTACAATACGTAGATGAAGGGGATGTGCTGAAACATGGGGGGAAATCTATTTTACATTTTAAAGGAAGAAGAGACGAGATAGATTCCTCCATTATCACAGTAGTGACTGACAAGAGAAATAAAAGATCAAAGGGCAAGAAATTAAAATTTAAACTTAACGAAGATAGTGATGGAAGTGTTAATGAGGAATTTTTCGAAACCACCACTAACAAGGATTGCAAAGAAGCAGAGTATCAGACAGTACTCCCACCAGATGAGAGGGAACCAGTGAGAGCAGATATTGTGACAGTAGTCAGTGTGAAAGGAAAAGAGGATAAAATATAGTAAAGAAGAAAGAGAAAAAGAATAACAGAGAAGTGAAAAAAGAAGAAGTGAGATATAAACTAGACAACAACAATAGTGATACAAGTGTCATGGAAGAAATAGCTAATCCTATGGTTAATACTAGTAAAGTTGGAGAAGAAATAGAAGAAATGGTAGCTCAACATCAGGAAGAAAGTGTTCCAAGGCATATAAAGGCTCCTGTACCATTTGAGTTGAAGAGAAAAGATGATGGTAGAGACACTAAGAAGAAAGATACCAATAGGACAAATAGTGGCCCTAGTTCTGTTATTGTAACGTCTATTCATGACACTTTGGAAGAGCCAGAGAAGGAGGTTACGAGTAAAAAGGAAGTGAAGATGAAGGAAATGGACAAAGACTCTAGAGACCAGAAAATTATTGAAGCTATGGAAATAATATACATGGACATGAGAGAACATGAAGTGCTATTAAGGGATAAACCAAATGATGTAAGGTACATGGCAGAGCTAATGGAACACATAGCAGGAATACAGTTAAACCATATTAAATGGCTTACCTCTCTTCTTCAGGAAGAAGTAAAAGGAATAGAATATCTGATGGGACTGAACTGCAAAAGAAACTTGATGAAGTTCAGATGAATAACTGTCAATTGATAGAACAAAATAAAGAAATGCATAGGGAGATTTGTGGGTTAAAGTAAGAACTGAAAATCTTGCTCCAAAGGCAGATAGAGGAAGATGCACATCATAAGCAGAGATTCCAGCAAGAAGAGAAAAGGATGCACTCTTTGGAATCCCAAGTGACAGAGATGTCCAAACTTTTAGGAGCAGCTGAAACAACCCAACACCAGGACAAGATTACTATTAAACAACTGCAAAACCAACTAGTGCAGCTAGAGACAGAGTACAAAACAATTGCTACTACTACTACATCTGACACTAAAGACACTGAAGAAATGACACTCCCACATAAAGCCTTGGCTGCTACCCTGAAAGTGAGAATAAATGATAGAAGGAAGGAATTGGGGGAGATAAAAAAGTACCACCCCGAAGATAGTGGGTACAGTTTTATGGTTTCATGCAAGAAAAGGCTATGGTTTCCTGAAAAGGCATGACACCAAAGGTGATGTGTTTGTCCATTGGACTGCTATCATAAGAAATAACCCCTTGAAACTTCTGCACAGTGTTGAAGTCGGCGAATGTTTAGAGTTTGATGTAGTGGAAGGAGAAAAGGGAGTGCGAGCAGCCAATGTGACTGGCCCTGGTGGGGTACCAGTGAATGTGCTCCAAATCGACATTTTTTTGCAATTGTGTCTGTCATTCAAAAAAGAGAGAAGTTGGGCGAGGGCAACATGTAAATGTCAATCAAAACAATGAAGATGAGATGGAAAATAAAATATCCTTTT
>NW_026969901.1:0-21667 GCF_028390025.1 Pseudophryne corroboree
AACCTTAAGAGCTCAGCTGTGTCTTTAATTGATGTTTCAAAATCTGGGGAACAAAGTAACAAATCGTCTACATACTGAATTAATGTAGATCCACCTGGTAGGATGAGTTTTTGAAGATTTTCAGCAAGGTACTGGCTAAAAATTGTCTGACTATTAAGATACCCCTGGACCATCCTTGTCCAGGTGTACTGGTTACCCCTATAGGTAAATGCAAAAAGGTACTGACTGTCTGGATGTATTGGTATGGAGAAAAATGCTGAACACAGATCAACCACTGAAAAATAAGTACTGTCTGCGGGGATCGCAATCAATATGGTAGCTGGGTTTGGTACCACTGAGTGCAAGGGTTCAACGATTGCATTAATTGCCCTCAGGTCCTGAACTAAGCGATAACCACGCCCATTACTCTTTGTCACAGGGAAGATGAGCGCATTGGCCTGGCTCTGGGTTTTAACCAACACCCCCTGTTGTAGTAGTTCTTGGATTACTGGGAACACCCCCTGTTCAGCGTCTGGTTTTAAGGGATATTGGGGTCTACTGGGAATTACTGCTCCTGCTTTGAGCTTGACTCTTATTGGTGGGGCATTTAGGATTTTCCCCACATTATTGGAGCCCGTGGTCCACAGCTGGTCTGGAATTGTTGATAACATTTCAGACACTTCAGGGGGGAGTACACCCAAGGTATTCAGTTCCACCCTTTCTGTAGAAGGAGGGTCACTGAGCAGTGCATCGGTGACCAAGTCCTTGTTGGAATCTGGTACCTGTAGGTATACCCCATCTGGAGTGCAAAATACTGTGCATCCCAATTTACATAGTAAATCCCTCCCCAATACATTTGTGGGGGCATCAGCTGCTAACAAAAAGGAGTGGTCACTTGTTAAGGGTCCAAGTGTTACTTTTACATCTTGTGTCTCCCTTAAGGGAATTACTTTGTTTGCCACCCCTACTGCATGTACAACTTTGTTTGTGGTAGGTAAAGTGACCTTGTCCGCTATCAGGGATCGTGCAGCACCCGTGTCAATCAGGAAGGAATGTTTAGAATCTCCAATTTTTAAATCAATAGTAGGTTCTTGAGAGTTACAAGATATTACAGTCATGGTCTTCACGGGAGCTGCAGTATCCTGTCATTGTAAATCCTCATCACTTTCCGTGGTGCCCTTCTTTGCCTGGGACTGCCTTGGTTTCTTAGGGCGTCTGCAGTACCTTGCAAAGTGTCCTTTCCTCTGGCAATTATAACAAGTAAGTTGCGATCTGTCTGATGATCGCCTGGTACCCATGCTATAATCTATTGGTCTGTTAGCTAGGTCACAGGTGGCTTGTGCAGCTTTGACCTGTAGGTTCATGAGCTTGGATTCTGTGTTCAATTTCTTGACCACCAAATTGTCCTCAAGGTATATTGCAAGAGTGACCAGATCTTCTGGACCCTTTTTGCGCCATAGAGGATCATTGATGGTCAAGCGGGTTTTTACCTGAGGCTTAAGACCTTCCACGAAAGCTCCAGATAACATGGGCTGAAGCACATCCTCCTAAAATATATCTTCAATGCCTCCATAATTTTGGACCTCAGTTTTAAATCTGCCCCAATAATCTCTAACTGTTTCTGTAGGACCTTGTTTAATCATCATAATTTTTCCCCAATTGGGCTGGCAAGGAAACTGCTCTGTAAAAGCTGTCATTAAATGTTTCCACTCTTGGTCCAGCTCTCCTCTAGCAATGTCTACGGGAGGCTTAAACCCCTCTCTATCCCACCCTAGGTCCGTTGCGATCTTCTTGTATTCTTCAGTTGTGAGCAAAGCAGTAAATAATTGTGCCATGTCACTATGTGTTAGTTGATGTACTTTGTACAAGCGCTGGAGTTTGGCTTTGACTTCTGCTGGCTTTGATCTATAATCTGCTAATTCTGTGCAAATTTGGTGTAATTCAGCCTTTGCCCAAGGAACATGTATGGACCACAGTGCACCCCTATCTGTAGTTAACCACTCTCAGAGGCATTGTTGCAAGTGGTTTGCCCTGGGTGGATGTGCTACGAGTGCCAAAAGCCACAATGTTCGATGGGTGTATGTCTGCAAAATGTGCTCCCATCACTGGTAATTTATCTTCATAGGGAACTAAATTCCCCTGTTTGTTCGTGCATAAAGTGTGTGTGACAGTTTCACCATTCATGTTATTATACTGAGCTTTGTATGTCTGATGGAGGGGGTCATAAATGTAAATTCCAGCAGAGTCGCCATCCCCATCAAACAAATCCATCTGCGCTACCCAAATCCCATCTTCCCCCACCAAGTAAGTGTCATGCTTCCCAGTCTTGGGGTTTGCTAGAGCCCTTATTACCTTTTTGTTCTCCTGTACTGGAGGGGCACTTGGGGCATCAGCCAGTGCCATCATTGCTGGGAGTATGTGTTCTAGTGGGTCTGGGCTTTCTTGTTCTAGTGTCTTTACTGGCATTGCCTGCACTACCCGTGAGGAAGCATGTCTGGGTTGTAATTGTAACGTTCCTCCATTATCTACATGACAGGACATTTGTGCAACATAGGCTGGTGGCGGGGTTACATTGGATGCCTCCAGCCATAGTGTGTAAGCTTTCCACTCCTCCCTTTTTCTTATTTTACCCCTTAAGTCTGTCCATTTCTGCATATCAAAGGTTCCTGTCACAGGTATTTCAGGTTGTTTTGTATGCCATTTCCTGAGAAATTTCACAGCCACACTTCCATATCTCTGATACATCACACTTGCTGGACTGCCGTGCGGGATCTGTAACATAGAAGAGCCCTTCGGTGTGGACATCTCTTGACCCATTGTAATGGCTAATCTTTATTTTAAAGTCCAGCTTCAATGTCCAATACAGTGGTAAACAGGGACGCTCCTCTTGTTTATAGAGATATTACTCCACTTAGGAAACCTCACCACCTCGTCAGGTGCCACGGCTCTGAACAGGCACACGTGTTCCACACTCTGCTAAGCTTGGCCTTTTTGTGTACAAGGTGCTTTTCACAGTGGGTGAGTATCCCTGATACTATCCAGCATAGGAGAGTTTAACCGGAGCCTCTCTTCTACCTGGGCCCTGTCCAGACTCTGCCGGCGTGAAGCCTCGGCCAATCACACTTACAATCACTCTCAGACTTCACTCTGAACTTAGCAAGATATGGCAGACAAAAGTTCCCATTGTGATCTGTAGCTATGATAACAGAAATTTTAATCCTAAAACTTTATACACATCACTGTAACTGGTAATAAAATGCAGATAAATTTAATTTAGGTCCATACTCACAATCTCCAAAAAGACTTCAAAGAGTTACAAACCAACAATAACACACAAAGGCAACGGACCGAGGCAGGGACACATGGAGCAGAAGTAAGATAACAGCTCTTACCTGTGGCCACGGTTGATCCAGGTACCCCGGCACCAGTCTACCTTCCTTCTTCGTGTGTCAAAGTTGGAATGATCTCGGTACGGGAACCTCCAGAATGACATAGCCGTTCAAAATAATTGAAGAACAATGAAGTCTCTTTGGTAGATTTATTGCATGTGAAATTCACAGAGCCCACGATAAAAGAATATCATGAACCAAACATTGACACGTTGAATTCATCTTATATACTTGTCATTACAGCGTTACATGATCCAATAAAATTTGCAGACCAATCATATACATAAACCAATCACAATTCATTCATCAGAATATATTATTAATTCATATACCCCCCTTATGGGGGATTTCCAATTAATTAGCTTAACAATTTGTGATTATGACTGTTTAATATCAAAATACATTTTACCTTTCACCTACTTTCAATTATCTTTATTCTGCAAAATACAATTCCTTATTTTGCAAAACACTAGCTAACCGCAGTCTTATGATACACTGCGCAGCTGGCCTTAACTTCTTGTTTTGACTAAAAATCAAAGTTTCTGCAAACATATAAAAATCACATTTAAAACAACAGTTTCTTTTAAGCAATAGACAAACTGACATTCAGCTTCCATTTTGTATTCACTTATCCATATCAATATATATTATATATATATATATATATATATATATATATATATATATATATAGTATATATTAGAGATGGGCGGGTTTGGATTTACTCGGTTCTTAACACCAGAATTAACGTCAATTCAGATTTATCCGTATGTTTCTTATTGGCTAACCAAAACACGTGACATCCAAGAGTCAGTAAGATGCCGTATTGAGATCCACGTAAATCCGAACCTGCTCATCTCTAATATGGGGATGGCCATCGACCATCAATGATTCCTAATCATTGATGGTTTATGGCCGATGTCGAATGCTTTTGCCATCGATGGGAGAGAACCAGATGGTTTCCCTACATCGATGGCACAGCATAAACAATTTTTTTTATTTATTTGCAAGGTGCCAGGACATGGAGCATAGCTCTGCCCCCGACACCCACTAAGCCCCACCCCCATTTTTTATTGGTCCCCGGACCAGCCAACACCTTTCAGTGGTGGCCATCGAGTGGTGCAACCATCTATGGTTCACCATTGATGGTTTGTGTACCATCGGTGGTGATTGTCGATGGTATCATCAATGGCAACCATTGATGGACACCCCACCGATGGCCTTCCCTACTCTAATATATGTGTGTGTGTGTGTGTGTGTGTGTGTGGTGTGTGGTGTGTGTGTGTGTGTGTGTGTGTGTGTGTGTGTGTGTGTGTGTGTGTGTGTGTGTGTGTGTGTGTGTGTATGGGCTATCACTGTATATGTATGTTACAAATGCATTTATTTAAAAAACTGTTGTTAGCTTAGAAAGTGCAGTTCTGTCTCTACTGGTTCTATGCTATGTTTGTGTATTTATTTATTATGGGATGGTTAACATTTTGCTGACCACTTATTTTATACAACCTATACTAGATACCATCTATAGTTTAAAATGTAAATGATGTACAGTTTCCGGTGTATAAAAAGACCAATGTTTATATTAATGTCCAGGGTCATTACTGGGTTCTTCTACCCCCCCCCCCCAGACTCCAATGTTACACAGGGTGGGAAGCTGTGGATTGCATTTGGAAACCCACCTCTAGTATATATATATATATATATATGCGCACACACACACACTGTATATATATATATATATATATATATATATACTGTACATATTATACATACACACACACACTGCAGTTCGATATGATTTCTGCTGCACGGGATGCCGAATGTCAGTATACTGACATTGGTGGAATGCCACCAGGGGAGGGGGGTGGGGCGAGCGCAACTAAGCCCCTTGTGGGCTTCCTGCACTTGTCACACTGTGGGGATGGCTGACAAGCTTTGCCACAGGGGTAATTACCTGCCTTGCCGGTATGGTTCGGGATCCTAACTTCTGTATTGGGACCACCGGGATCCCGACGATCGGTATGCTAAACGTAACGATAATCCTGTATCTGGAAGACCTTCTGATCAAGGCTCCCTCTCAGGCCCAGTTTCTGATTCGACATGGCTAGATCATAAATTACAAGAAATCCAATCTGCAACCATCGCAGAGGATTCAATTACTGGGTATCATTTTAGATACTATATATCTGAAAGTGTTTCTCCCAGAAGACACGAGTCAAGAAGATAAGATTCGAGACATAAGGAAAATGGTACGTCAGATTCTACAGAGCCAGAAAGTCTCTCTGCATCTCGGTGAAAAGCTTCTTTGAAAGATGGCATCTTACGAAGCGATCCAGTACGGCAGGCTTCCCTCAAGACCTTTTCAGATGAATCTGATTGCTCAATGGGCAGGCTGGCATTGGCTTCTCCACCAAAGGATTCACTTGTCTCCCCAAGCCAGGACCTAGTTAATTTGGTGGTTGGTCCACAATAAACTAGCATTGGTAAAGAGATTTGGAATCTGGGATTGGAAGAATCTGACAACAGATGCCACTCTCAGAGGATGGGGAGCTGTACTGGAAAACCATCAATTTCAGGGAAGATGGTCACCTCAGGAGAGCAGTCTTCCAATTGATATTTTGGAACTAAGAGCCATTTACAATACACTTCTTCTGGCGAAAGACAGCTCAATACGTAAGGGTAAGGGCTCAACACGTCAGAGTATAGTCAGACAATGTGACAGCAGCGGCATACATAAACCGTCAGGGAGGAACAAAAAGACGCATAGCGTTAAGGTAGGCCACAAGGATCCTGTCTTGAACAGAGAAGCGCAACATAATCCTGTTAGCAGGCTTCATTCCAGGAGTGGAAAATTGGGAAGCAGACTATCTAAGTCGCCAAGATATGCATCCAGGGGAGTGGTGTCTATACCCACAGGTTTTCGAGACAGTAGTACGTTGGTGGGGTCTACCAAAAATAGACCTAATGGCTTCTCGAAACAACCATCAGTTACCAAGGTATATGGCCCGGACGCGGGATCCAGCAGCAGAAGCGGTGGATGCGCTGACGATTCCATGGTCATACGACCAGGTGTACATCTTTCCGCCGTTCCCCCTTTTACCAAGAGTGTTAAAGAAGGTGAAAAAGGAAACAGTGTGGGTAATTTTAATAGCACCAGACTGGCCTCACACACAGGAGTTGGTATTCATACCTGAGGGGACTCCTGGCGGAAGATCCTTGGAGGTTGCCTCAGAAAGAGGACCTCTTGTCACAAGGCCCATTCCTTCACCCAAACCTGGAGCGGCGTGGTTCTTGAGACCAGGATACTAAGAGACAAGGGTATTCCGAAATCGGCTACCCCCTCAATATTAGCTGCAAGGAAGCCAGTCACTGCGGCACATTACTATTGAATATGGAAGAAGTAGATGGACTGGTGTCAGTCTAAAGGGTGGAATTCCAGGGAGTTGCGCCTCGAGACTTTTGCGGTTTCACCAAAATGGGTTAGATGGAGGTTTGAGGTTGGGATCCTTGAAGGTACAAGTCTCGGCCCTCTCTATTCTGTTTCAACAACGTCTGGCATCCTTACAGAAGGTCCAGACATTTTTACAAGGTGTGCAGAGGATACAGCCACCTTTTCGTTCTCCCAGGGCCCCATGGAATCTAAATTTGGTGCTCAAATTTTTTAAATCTGAAGTTTTCGAGCCTTTGGAAAAGCTGATCTTAAATACAGTATATATCCCGGAAAGTTACCCTGCTCTTAGCTTTGGCTTCAGCAAGAAGGATCTCAGAGTTGGGAGTTCTGTCGTGCAAAGTCCCTTCCTCATTTTTCATGAGGACAGAGCGGAGCTCTGTACAAAAGCGGAGTTTCTGCCTAAGCTGGTTTTGGGTTTCCACATTAACCAGCCCAATGTGGTTACCTCCTTAAAGGGATTTGCGGTGGGGGACTTGTCTTTGGATGTGGTCAGAGCTTTAAGGATTTACGTACAGGCTACGAACTCTATTAGAAAGTTTGACTCTTTGTTTGTTCTGTATGATGGGCCCAAGAAGGGTTGGCCGGCTTCTAAACAGACTCTAGCCAGATGGATACGATTTACCATCAAACAAGCTTATATCTCTTGTGATAAGCGGCAAAGCGGCAACGTGGTCATCAGCACACACGTTCACTTGATTCTACAAGTTTGATACGTTTGCATCCAGGGATGCCAGGTTTGGAAATTTGGTTCTTCAGGCTTCGGACAGCACTCCCGCCCATGGGAGTATCTTTGGGAAGTCCCCAGCTGCCTGATGTCTTCCAGTGTCCCCTAGTGGATGAAAGAGAAAAGAGGATTTTGGTACTTACCGATAAATCCATTTCTCTGAATCCACTCAGGGACACTGGACGCCGACCTCGGTGCTGTCAATCTGCAATGTTCTTGTTAAATTTAGTTCAAGCAGTTTGACTTATTCTATTAATGGTTCTTGGTTGCTGTTTGGCTTGTAGCTACAGTTGGTTACTCTCCATAGGGCCTTTGTTTTCAATGTTCCCTCTTCTATCGTAAAATTTTTCAAACTGAGGGATAATGGGGCGTGAAGGGAGAGGAGCCAGCTGGGCATAAATTTGTTCAATTGTGCTACCTCCGGTCTGCATACTTCACACCCCAGCTGTATGAAGTGTTCCAGAAAACAGCAAAATTTTTCAGTGCACCACTATCCTATATAATAAAAGGCTAATGCTGCTCCTCACCTCTATGGGGGGGATACAAGTTTTTTTGCATCCCAGGGGCCACTAGATGGTGCCCAACGAGCAATTCAATTGTGTCTCCATTTGGGCACCCACAGCTGCTGATGCTTACATTACTGTTATGTTGTTCCTTCTTTATGATGGTCTGGTAACTAATACTATAATACATTTCCATATAGCACGATGTATAGCACGATGTACAACACGCTGTATAGCATGATGTATAGCACGATGTATAGCATGATGTATAGCACGATTTATAGCATGATGTATGCACGATGTATAGCACGATCTATAGCATGATGTATAGCACGATGTATAGCACGGTGTATAGCACGGTGTATAGCACAATGTATAGCACGATGTATAGCATGATGTATTTGCTGCAATGTTTCCCCATTAGTAATACTGTACATGACATTATTTTACATTGCAGCTGGATCTATGGGAGCCAAGCGATGTAGAGGACGTCACCCCGGGCAGAGAGGTGCATGTACAGGTGCCTTCATCCCATTTGCCAAAATTGAAACAAAACTTTCTTCAAAAAGATATTCTAGTAAAGTAAGTTTATGGAGCAGCATGTGCTGCTGCCCAATACGTTAGATGACGGAACAGTTTACCATACAGAAACCATCTAACTCTACACTATACCGAGCACTGAGCATAAAGGGTCTGACTAATCTGATGTCACTGTGTGACCTTGTGGATGCTTTAGTGCAGCTTTTCTGTTACATACTGTATTGCTGTATCATCCACTCTTTGGATCTGATACAGAGTGTATGCGGAAAGGGGCTTTTGCAATTGGGCTGCAGAGCTGCAGCATCAACAATCCTAAGTGGGCAAGGCTGTACCTGTTCGCCCCCCTAAATCTGCCACTGCTTGTGAGTCTGGAGTCTCATTACAGCCACTACAGCAGTTCATAGCGCAGCTTTCAGCAGGGTGCCCACTATACTGTATGCGGTCACAGCACAGCCGCTTGTGCATCCATAGTCTCATTACAGCCACTACAGCAGAGTATAGTGCAGCTTTCAGCAGTGTGCTCCCCTATACACAGTCACAGCACAGCCACTTGTGAGTCCGGAGTCTCATTACAGCCACTACAGCAGAGTAAAGTGCAGCTTTCAGCAGTGTGCTCCCCTATACACAGTCACAGCACAGCCGCTTGTGCATCCAGAGTCTCATTACAGCCACTACAGCAGAGTATAGTGCAGCTTTCAGCAGTGTGCTCCCCTATACACAGTCACAGCACAGCCACTTGTGCATCCAGAGTCTCATTACAGCCACTACAGCAGAGTATAGTGCAGCTTTCAGCAGTGTGCTCCCCTATACACAGTCACAGCACAGCCACTTGTGAGTCCATAGTCTCATTACAGCCACTACAGCAGAGTAAAGTGCAGCTTTCAGCAGTGTGCTCCCCTATACACAGTCACAGCACAGCCACTTGTGAGTCCGGAGTCTCATTACAGCCACTACAGCAGAGTATAGTGCTGCTTTCAGCAGTGTGCTCCCCTATACACAGTCACTTGTGTGTCCGGAGTCTCATTACATCAATAACAACAGAGAATAGTGCAGCTTTCAGCAGCATGCCCCCTATACGCAGTCACAGCACAGCCAATTGTGAGTCTGGAATCTCATTACAGCTACTACAGCAGAGTATAGTGCAGCTTTCAGCAGCGTGTTCCCGTATACACAGTCACAACACAGCCACTTGTGTGTCCGGAGTCTCATTACATCCACTACAGCAGGGTATAGTGCAGCATACAGCAGCAAGCCCCCTATACACAGTCACAGCACAGCTACTTGTGCATCCCAAGTCTCATTACAGGTACAACAGCAGAGTATAGCACAGCTTTCAGCAGCGTGCCCCTATACACAGTCATAGCACAGCCACTTGTGAGTCTGGAGTCTCAATACAGCTACTACAGCAGAGCTTTCAGCAGTGTGCCCCCTATACACAGTCACAGCACAGCCACTTGTAAGTATGGAGTCTCATTACAGCCACTACAGCAGAACACAGTGCAGCATTCAGCAGCGTGCCCCCTATACATACTCACAGCACAGCCACTTGTGTGTCCGGAGTCTCACTACATCCACTACAGCAGAGTAAAGTGCATCATACAGCAGTGTGCCCCCTATACACAGTCACAGCACAGCCACTTGTAAGTATGGAGTCTCATTACAGCCACTACAGCAGAACACAGTGCAGCATTCAGCAGCGTGCCCCCTATACATAGTCACAGCACAGCCACTTGTGTGTCCGGAGTCTGATTACAGCCACTACAGTAGCGCACAGTGCAGCATTCAGCAGCGTGCCCCCTATACATACTCACAGCACAGCCACTTGTGTGTCCGGAGTCTCACTACATCCACTACAGCAGAGTAAAGTGCATCATACAGCAGTGTGCCCCACATACACAGTCACAGCACAGCCACTTGTGTGTCTGGAGTCTCACTACATCCACTACAGCAGAGTATAGTGCAGCATAAAGCAGTGTGCTCCCCTATACACAGTCACGGCACAGCCACTTGTGTGTCCGGAGTCTCACTACATCCACTACAGCAGAGTAAAGTGCATCATACAGCAGTGTGCCCCACATACACAGTCACAGCACAGCCACTTGTGTGTCTGGAGTCTCACTACATCCACTACAGCAGAGTATAGTGCAGCATAAAGCAGTGTGCCCCCCATACACAGTCACAGCACAGCCACTTGTGTGTCTGGAGTCTCATTACAGCCACTACAGCAGAGTATAGTGCAGCATAAAGCAGTGTGCCCCCCATACACAGTCACGGCACAGCCACTTGTGTGTCCGGAGTCTCACTACATCCACTACAGCAGAGTATAGTGCAGCATAAAGCAGTGTGCCCCCCATACACAGTCACGGCACAGCCACTTGTGTGTCCGGAGTCTCACTACATCCACTACAACAGAGTATAGTGCAGCATAAAGCAGTGTGCCCCCCATACACAGTCACGGCACAGCCACTTCTGTGTCCGGAGTCTCACTACATCCACTACAACAGAGTATAGTGCAGCATAAAGCAGTGTGCCCCCCATACACAGTCACGGCACAGCCACTTCTGTGTCCGGAGTCTCACTACAGCCACTACAGCATAGTATAGTGCAGCATAAAGCAGTGTGCCCCCCATACACAGTCACGGCACAGCCACTTGTGAGCCTGGAGTCTCATTACAGCCACTACAGCAGAGTATAGTGCAACCTAAAGCAGTGTGCCCCACATACACAGTCACAGCACAGCCACTTGTGTGTCTGGAGTCTCACTACATCCACTACAGCAGAGTATAGTGCAGCATAAAGCAGTGTGCCCCCCATACACAGTCACGGCACAGCCACTTGTGAGCCTGGAGTCTCATTACAGCCACTACAGCAGAGTATAGTGCAGCTTTCAGCAGCGTGCATTAGTGTGGATTGGCGCCGCTGTTCAGAGAGGTCCAGTTTCGAATAATAATAACACTGATAACATGTAGGATACAGTAGATATTCTATGATACCGGATTTATTTTCATCCTGTTTTATTTCTTTATGCTCATTCCTAGGGTGATGATAAATGATGTACAGAAACTGATAGATGAAAACCCTGTCGATGATGGAAGAAGCCGACAGAAATCGTTGTCTTCCTTTGATTACACAAAGTACCACTCAATGGATGAGGTGAGGAATGAATGAACCAGAATCATAAACTTCTTGTTAAATGAGGGTCACCAGATATATAGATTGTAAGAGCTTCTGCACAGTTGTGCTCTGTGGCTCGCTGCGCTCATCACACTGTAGGCTCTGTGACTCCCTGCACTCATCACGCTGCGGGTTCTGTGACTCCCTGCGCTAATCACGCTGTGGACTCTGTGGCTCGCTGCGCTCATCTCACTGTAGGCTCTGTGACTCCCTGCACTCATCACGCTGCGGGTTCTGTGACTCCCTGCGCTAATCACGCTGTGGACTCTGTGGCTCCCTGCGCTCATCACACTGTGGGCTCTGTGGCTCGCTGCGCTCATCATGCTGTGGGCTCTGTGGCTCGCTGCGCTCATCACACTGTAGGCTCTGTGACTCCCTGCACTCATCACACTGTGGGCTCTGTGACTCCCTGCGCTCATCACGCTGTGGACTCTGTGGCTCCCTGCGCTCATCACGCTGTGGGCTCTGTGGCTCCCTGCGCTCATCATGCTGTGGGCTCTGTGGCTCCCTGCGCTCATCACACTGTGGGCTGTGGCTCGCTGCGCTCATCATGCTGTGGGCTCTGTGGCTCGCTGCGCTCAGCATGCTGTGGGCTCTGTGGCTCCCTGCGCTCATCATGCTGTGGGCTCTGTGGCTCCCTGCGCTCATCATGCTGTGGGCTCTGTGGCTCCCTGCGCTCATCATGCTGTTGGCTCTGTGACTCCCTGCGCTCATCACACTGTGGGCTCTGTGACTCCCTGCACTCATCACGCTGCGGGTTCTGTGACTCCCTGCGCTAATCACGCTGTGGGCTCTGTGACTCCCTGCACTCATCACGCTGCGGGTTCTGTGACTCCCTGCGCTCATCACACTGTGGGCTCTGTGGCTCCCTGCGCTCATCACGCTGTGGGCTCTGTGACTCCCTGCACTCATCACGCTGCGGGTTCTGTGACTCCCTGCGCTAATCACGCTGTGGACTCTGTGGCTCCCTGTGCTCATCACACTGTGGGCTCTGTGGCTCGCTGCGCTCATCATGCTGTGGGCTCTGTGGCTCCCTGCGCTCATCACGCTGTGGACTCTGTGGCTCGCTGCGCTCATCACACTGTAGGCTCTGTGACTCCCTGCACTCATCACGCTGTGGGCTCTGTGGCTCCCTGCGCTCATCACACTGTGGGCTGTGGCTCGCTGCGCTCATCATGCTGTGGGCTCTGTGGCTCGCTGCGCTCAGCATGCTGTGGGCTCTGTGGCTCCCTGCGCTCATCATGCTGTGGGCTCTGTGGCTCCCTGCGCTCATCACACTGTGGGCTGTGGCTCGCTGCGCTCATCATGCTGTGGGCTCTGTGGCTCGCTGCGCTCAGCATGCTGTGGGCTCTGTGGCTCCCTGCGCTCATCATGCTGTGGGCTCCGTAGCTCCCTGCACTCATCATGCTGTGGGCTCTGTGGCTCCCTGCGCTCATCATGCTGTGGGCTCTGTGGCTCCCTGCGCTCATCACACTGTGGGCTCTGTGGCTCCCTGCGCTAATCACGCTGTGGGCTCTGTGGCTCCCTGCGCTCATCACGCTGTGGGCTGTGGCTCGCTGCGCTCATCACGCTGTGGGCTCTGTGGCTCCCTGCGCTCATCACGCTGTGGGCTGTGGCTCGCTGCGCTCATCATGCTGTGGGCTCTGTGGCTCGCTGCGCTCATCACGCTGTGGGCTCTGTGGCTCCCTGCGCTCATCACACTGTGGGCTCTGTGGCTCGCTGCGCTCATCACACTGTGGGCTCTGTGACTCCCTGCGCTCATCACGCTGTGGGCTCTATTGCTCCCTGCGCTCATCACGCTGTGGACTCTGTGGCTCCCTGCGCTCATCACGCTGTGGGCTCTGTGGCTCCCTGCGCTCATCATGCTGTGGGCTCTGTGGCTCGCTGCGCTCATCACACTGTGGGCTGTGGCTCCCTGCGCTCATCATGCTGTGGGCTCTGTGGCTCCCTGCGCTCATCATGCTGTGGGCTCTGTGGCTCCCTGCGCTCATCACGCTGTGGGCTCTGTGGCTCCCTGCGCTCATCACGCTGTCGGCTCTGTGGCTCCCTGCGCTCATCATGCTGTGGGCTCTGTGGCTCCCTGCGCTCATCACGCTGTGGGCTCTGTGGCTCCCTGCGCTCATCATGCCGTCGGCTCTGTGGCTCCCTGCGCTCATCATGCTGTGGGCTCTGTGGCTCCCTGCGCTCATCACGCTGTGGGCTCTGTGGCTCCCTGCGCTCATCACGCTGTGGGCTCTGTGGCTCCCTGCGCTCATCATGCTGTGGGCTGTGGCTCCCTGCACTCATCACGCTGTGGGCTGTGGCTCGCTGCGCTCATCATGCTGCGGGTTCTGTGGCTCCCTGCGCTCATCATGCTGTGGGCTCTGTGGCTCCCTGCGCTCATCACGCTGTGGGCTCTGTGGCTCCCTGCACTCATCACACTGTGGGCTGTGGCTCGCTGCGCTCATCACGCTGCGGGTTCTGTGGCTCCCTGCGCTCATCACGCTGTGGGCTCTGTGGCTCCCTGCGCTCATCACGCTGTGGGCTCTGTGGCTCCCTGCGCTCATCATGCCGTCGGCTCTGTGGCTCCCTGCGCTCATCATGCTGTGGGCTCTGTTGCTCCCTGAGCTCATCATGCTGTGGGCTGTGGCTCCCTGCACTCATCACGCTGTGGGCTGTGGCTCGCTGCGCTCATCATGCTGTGGGCTCTGTTGCTCCCTGCGCTCATCATGCTGTGGGCTGTGGCTCGCTGCGCTCATCACGCTGTGGGCTCTGTGGCTCCCTGCGCTCATCATGCTGTGGGCTGTGGCTCCCTGCACTCATCAC
Organism: Pseudophryne corroboree; assembly: GCF_028390025.1. Classification (NCBI taxonomy): domain Eukaryota; kingdom Metazoa; phylum Chordata; class Amphibia; order Anura; family Myobatrachidae; genus Pseudophryne; species Pseudophryne corroboree. The sequence continues at coordinate 14,563 of NW_026969901.1, forward strand.
GCTGTGGGCTGTGGCTCGCTGCGCTCATCATGCTGTGGGCTCTGTTGCTCCCTGCGCTCATCATGCTGTGGGCTGTGGCTCCCTGCACTCATCACGCTGTGGGCTGTGGCTCGCTGCGCTCATCATGCTGTGGGCTCTGTTGCTCCCTGCGTTCATCACGCTGCGGGTTCTGTGGCTCCCTGCGCTCATCATGCTGTGGGCTCTGTGGCTCCCTGCGCTCATCACGCTGTGGGCTCTGTGGCTCCCTGTGCTCATCATGCTGTCAGCTCTGTGGCTCCCTGCGCTCATCACGCTGTGGGCTCTGTGGCTCCCTGCGCTCATCATGCTGTCAGCTCTGTGGCTCCCTGCGCTCATCATGCTGTGGGCTCTGTGGCTCGCTGCGCTCATCATGCTGTGGGCTCTGTGGCTCCCTGCGCTCATCACGCTGTGGGCTCTGTGACTCCCTGCGCTCATCACGCTGCAGGTTCTGTGGCTCCCTGTGCTTATCACGCCGTGGGCCCTGTGGCTCCCTGCGCTCATCACACTGTGGGCTCTGTGGCTCCCTGCGCTCATCTTAGACCTCATAAAGGGTATTATATAAGATAAATATTTAGCTTTATCAATTGCGGGCTCGTCCTGTCCTTCACATATCTGCACTAGGTAATTTCAGCAGACATTATCCAGCAGCAAAGGGCGGGAGATCACATTCCTCGTAGTGCTGTTTGGATAAGCGTCTGCTCATCATGCTGTGGGCTCTGTGGCTTGCTGCGCTCATCATGCTGTGGGCTCTGTGGCTCGCTGCGCTCATCACGCTGTGGGCTCCGTGGCTCCCTGCGCTCATCACGCTGTGGGCTCTGTGGCTCCCTGCGCTCATCACGCTGTGGGCTCTGTGGCTCCCTGCGCTCATCACGGTGTGGGCTCTGTGGCTCCCTGCGCTCATCATGCTGTGGGCTCTGTGGCTCCCTGCGCTCATCACGGTGTGGGCTCTGTGGCTTGCTGCGCTCATCACGCTGTGGGCTCTGTGGCTCCCTGCGCTCATCATGCTGTGGGCTCTGTGGCTCCCTGCGCTCATCACACTGTGGGCTGTGGCTCGCTGCGCTCATCATGCTGTTGGCTCTGTGGCTCGCTGCGCTCAGCATGCTGTGGGCTCTGTGGCTCCCTGCGCTCATCATGCTGTGGGCTCCGTGGCTCCCTGCACTCATCATGCTGTGCGCTCTGTGGCTCCCTGCGCTCATCATGCTGTGGGCTCTGTGGCTCCCTGCGCTCATCATGCTGTGGGCTCTGTGGCTACCTGCACTCATCATGCTGTTGGCTCTGTGACTCCCTGCGCTCATCACACTGTGGGCTCTGTGGCTCCCTGCGCTCATCACGCTGTGGGCTCTGTGGCTCCCTGCGCTCATCACGGTGTGGGCTCTGTGACTCCCTGCGCTCATCACGCTGTGGGCTCTGTGGCTCCCTGCGCTCATCACGCTGTGGGCTCTGTGGCTCGCTGCGCTCATCACACTGTGGGCTCTGTGGCTCGCTGCGCTCATCATGCTGTAGGCTCTGTGACTCCCTGCGCTCATCACGCTGTGGGCTCTGTGACTCCCTGCGCTCATCACGCTGTGGGCTCTATTGCTCCCTGCGCTCATCACGCTGTGGGCTCTGTGGCTCCCTGCGCTCATCACGCTGTGGGCTCTGTGGCTCCCTGCGCTCATCACGGTGTGGGCTCTGTGGCTCCCTGCGCTCATCATGCTGTGGGCTCTGTGGCTCCCTGCGCTCATCACGGTGTGGGCTCTGTGGCTTGCTGCGCTCATCACGCTGTGGGCTCTGTGGCTCCCTGCGCTCATCATGCTGTGGGCTCTGTGGCTCCCTGCGCTCATCACACTGTGGGCTGTGGCTCGCTGCGCTCATCATGCTGTTGGCTCTGTGGCTCGCTGCGCTCAGCATGCTGTGGGCTCTGTGGCTCCCTGCGCTCATCATGCTGTGGGCTCCGTGGCTCCCTGCACTCATCATGCTGTGCGCTCTGTGGCTCCCTGCGCTCATCATGCTGTGGGCTCTGTGGCTCCCTGCGCTCATCATGCTGTGGGCTCTGTGGCTACCTGCACTCATCATGCTGTTGGCTCTGTGACTCCCTGCGCTCATCACACTGTGGGCTCTGTGGCTCCCTGCGCTCATCACGCTGTGGGCTCTGTGGCTCCCTGCGCTCATCACGCTGTGGGCTCTGTGGCTCCCTGCGCTCATCACACTGTGGGCTGTGGCTCGCTGCGCTCATCATGCTGTGGGCTCTGTGGCTCGCTGCGCTCATCACGTTGTGGGCTCTGTGGCTCCCTGCGCTCATCACACTGTGGGCTCTGTGGCTCGCTGCGCTCATCACGCTGTGGGCTCTGTGACTCCCTGCGCTCATCACGCTGTGGGCTCTGTGGCTCCCTGCGCTCATCACGCTGTGGGCTCTGTGGCTCGCTGCGCTCATCACACTGTGGGCTCTGTGGCTCGCTGCGCTCATCATGCTGTAGGCTCTGTGACTCCCTGCGCTCATCACGCTGTGGGCTCTGTGACTCCCTGCGCTCATCACGCTGTGGGCTCTATTGCTCCCTGCGCTCATCACGCTGTGGACTCTGTGGCTCCCTGCGCTCATCACGCTGTGGGCTCTGTGGCTCCCTGCGCTCATCATGCTGTGGGCTCTGTGGCTCGCTGCGCTCATCACGCTGCGGGTTCTGTGGCTCCCTGCGCTCATCATGCTGTGGGCTCTGTGGCTCCCTGCGCTCATCGCGCTGTGGGCTCTGTGGCTTCCTGCGCTCATCATGCCATCGGCTCTGTGGCTCCCTGCGCTCATCATGCTGTGGGCTCTGTGGCTCCCTGCACTCATCATGCTGTGGGCTCTGTGGCTCCCTGCGCTCATCATGCTGTGGGCTCTGTTGCTCCCTGCGCTCATCACGCTGTGGGCTCTGTGGCTCCCTGCGCTCATCATGCTGTCAGCTCTGTGGCTCCCTGCGCTCATCATGCTGTGGGCTCTGTGGCTCGCTGCGCTCATCATGCTGTGGGCTCTGTGGCTCCCTGCGCTCATCACGCTGTGGGCTCTGTGACTCCCTGCGCTCATCACGCTGCAGGTTCTGTGGCTCCCTGTGCTTATCACGCCGTGGGCCCTGTGGCTCCCTGCGCTCATCACACTGTGGGCTCTGTGGCTCCCTGCGCTCATCTTAGACCTCATAAAGGGTATTATATAAGATAAATATTTAGCTTTATCAATTGCGGGCTCGTCCTGTCCTTCACATATCTGCACTAGGTAATTTCAGCAGACATTATCCAGCAGCAAAGGGCGGGAGATCACATTCCTCGTAGTGCTGTTTGGATAAGCGTCTGCTCATCATGCTGTGGGCTCTGTGGCTTGCTGCGCTCATCATGCTGTGGGCTCTGTGGCTCGCTGCGCTCATCACGCTGTGGGCTCCGTGGCTCCCTGCGCTCATCACGCTGTGGGCTCTGTGGCTCCCTGCGCTCATCACGCTGTGGGCTCTGTGGCTCCCTGCGCTCATCACGGTGTGGGCTCTGTGGCTCCCTGCGCTCATCATGCTGTGGGCTCTGTGGCTCCCTGCGCTCATCACGGTGTGGGCTCTGTGGCTTGCTGCGCTCATCACGCTGTGGGCTCTGTGGCTCCCTGCGCTCATCATGCTGTGGGCTCTGTGGCTCCCTGCGCTCATCACACTGTGGGCTGTGGCTCGCTGCGCTCATCATGCTGTTGGCTCTGTGGCTCGCTGCGCTCAGCATGCTGTGGGCTCTGTGGCTCCCTGCGCTCATCATGCTGTGGGCTCCGTGGCTCCCTGCACTCATCATGCTGTGCGCTCTGTGGCTCCCTGCGCTCATCATGCTGTGGGCTCTGTGGCTCCCTGCGCTCATCATGCTGTGGGCTCTGTGGCTACCTGCACTCATCATGCTGTTGGCTCTGTGACTCCCTGCGCTCATCACACTGTGGGCTCTGTGGCTCCCTGCGCTCATCACGCTGTGGGCTCTGTGGCTCCCTGCGCTCATCACGCTGTGGGCTCTGTGGCTCCCTGCGCTCATCACACTGTGGGCTGTGGCTCGCTGCGCTCATCATGCTGTGGGCTCTGTGGCTCGCTGCGCTCATCACGTTGTGGGCTCTGTGGCTCCCTGCGCTCATCACACTGTGGGCTCTGTGGCTCGCTGCGCTCATCACGCTGTGGGCTCTGTGACTCCCTGCGCTCATCACGCTGTGGGCTCTGTGGCTCCCTGCGCTCATCACGCTGTGGGCTCTGTGGCTCGCTGCGCTCATCACACTGTGGGCTCTGTGGCTCGCTGCGCTCATCATGCTGTAGGCTCTGTGACTCCCTGCGCTCATCACGCTGTGGGCTCTGTGACTCCCTGCGCTCATCACGCTGTGGGCTCTATTGCTCCCTGCGCTCATCACGCTGTGGACTCTGTGGCTCCCTGCGCTCATCACGCTGTGGGCTCTGTGGCTCCCTGCGCTCATCATGCTGTGGGCTCTGTGGCTCGCTGCGCTCATCACGCTGCGGGTTCTGTGGCTCCCTGCGCTCATCATGCTGTGGGCTCTGTGGCTCCCTGCGCTCATCGCGCTGTGGGCTCTGTGGCTTCCTGCGCTCATCATGCCATCGGCTCTGTGGCTCCCTGCGCTCATCATGCTGTGGGCTCTGTGGCTCCCTGCACTCATCATGCTGTGGGCTCTGTGGCTCCCTGCGCTCATCATGCTGTGGGCTCTGTTGCTCCCTGCGCTCATCATGCTGTGGGCTGTGGCTCCCTGCACTCATCACGCTGTGGGCTGTGGCTCGCTGCGCTCATCATGCTGTGGGCTCTGTTGCTCCCTGCGCTCATCATGCTGTGGGCTGTGGCTCGCTGCGCTCATCACGCTGCGGGTTCTGTGGCTCCCTGCGCTCATCATGCTGTGGGCTCTGTGGCTCCCTGCGCTCATCACGCTGTGGGCTCTGTGGCTCCCTGCGCTCATCATGCTGTGGGCTCTGTGGCTCCCTGCGCTCTTCACGCTGTGGGCTCTGTGGCTCCCTGCGCTCATCATGCTGTGGGCTCTGTGGCTCCCTGCGCTCATCACGCTGTGGGCTCTGTGGCTCCCTGCGCTCATCATGCTGTGGGCTCTGTGGCTCCCTGCGCTCATCATGCTGTGGGCTCTGTGGCTCCCTGCGCTCATCATGCTGTGGGCTCTGTGGCTCGCTGCGCTCATCACACTGTAGGCTCTGTGACTCCCTGCGCTCATCACACTGTAGGCTCTGTGACTCCCTGCACTCATCACACTGTGGGCTCTGTGGCTCCCTGCGCTCATCACGGTGTGGGCTCTGTGGCTCCCTGTGCTCATCATGCTGTGGGCTCTGTGGCTCCCTGCGCTCATCACGGTGTGGGCTCTGTGGCTTGCTGCGCTCATTACGCTGTGGGCTCTGTGGCTCCCTGCGCTCATCATGCTGTGGGCTCTGTGGCTCCCTGCGCTCATCACACTGTGGGCTGTGGCTCGCTGCGCTCATCATGCTGTGGGCTCTGTGGCTCGCTGCGCTCAGCATGCTGTGGGCTCTGTGGCTCCCTGCGCTCATCATGCTGTGGGCTCCGTGGCTCCCTGCACTCATCATGCTGTGGGCTCTGTGGCTCCCTGCGCTCATCATGCTGTGGGCTCTGTGGCTCCCTGCACTCATCATGCTGTTGGCTCTGTGACTCCCTGCACTCATCACACTGTGGGCTCTGTGGCTCCCTGCGCTCATCACGCTGTGGGCTCTGTGGCTCGCTGCGCTCATCACGCTGTGGGCTCTGTGGCTCCCTGCGCTCATCACGCTGTGGGCTGTGGCTCTCTGCGCTCATCACGCTGTGGGCTCTGTGGCTCCCTGCGCTCATCACACTGTGGGCTGTGGCTCGCTGCGCTCATCATGCTGTGGGCTCTGTGGCTCGCTGCGCTCATCACGCTGTGGGCTCTGTGGCTCCCTGCGCTCATCACACTGTGGGCTCTGTGGCTCGCTGCGCTCATCACGCTGTGGGCTCTGTGACTCCCTGCGCTCATCACGCTGTGGGCTCTGTGGCTCCCTGCGCTCATCACACTGTGGGCTCTGTGGCTCGCTGCGCTCATCACACTGTGGGCTCTGTGGCTCGCTGCGCTCATCATGCTGTAGGCTCTGTGACTCCCTGCGCTCATCACGCTGTGGGCTCTATTGCTCCCTGCGCTCATCACGCTGTGGACTCTGTGGCTCCCTGCGCTCATCACGCTGTGGGCTCTGTGGCTCCCTGCGCTCATCATGCTGTGGGCTCTGTGGCTCGCTGCGCTCATCACGCTGCGGGTTCTGTGGCTCCCTGCGCTCATCATGCTGTGGGCTCTGTGGCTCCCTGCGCTCATCACGCTGTGGGCTCTGTGGCTCCCTGCGCTCATCATGCCGTCGGCTCTGTGGCTCCCTGCGCTCATCATGCTGTGGGCTCTGTGGCTCCCTGCGCTCATCACGCTGTGGGCTCTGTGGCTCCCTGCGCTTATCACACTGTGGGCTCTGTTGCTCCCTGCGCTCATCACGCTGTGGGCTCTGTGGCTCCCTGCGCTCATCACACTGTGGGCTCTGTTGCTCCCTGCGCTCATCACGCTGTGGGCTCTGTGGCTCCCTGCGCTCATCACACTGTGGGCTCTGTGGCTCCCTGCGCTCATCACACTGTGGGCTCTGTTGCTCCCTGCGCTCATCACGCTGTGGGCTCTGTGGCTCCCTGCGCTCATCACACTGTGGGCTCTGTAGCTCCCTGCGCTCATCATGCTGTGGGCTCTGTTGCTCCCTGCGCTCATCATGCTGTGGGCTGTGGCTCCCTGCACTCATCACGCTGTGGGCTGTGGCTCGCTGCGCTCATCATGCTGTGGGCTCTGTTGCTCCCTGCGCTCATCATGCTGTGGGCTGTGGCTCGCTGCGCTCATCACGCTGCGGGTTCTGTGGCTCCCTGCGCTCATCATGCTGTGGGCTCTGTGGCTCCCTGCGCTCATCACGCTGTGGGCTCTGTGGCTCCCTGTGCTCATCATGCTGTCAGCTCTGTGGCTCCCTGCGCTCATCACGCTGTTGGCTCTGTGGCTCCCTGCGCTCATCATGCTGTGGGCTCTGTGGTTTGCTGCGCTCATCATGCTGTGGGCTCTGTGGCTCGCTGCGCTCATCACGCT